>NC_135531.1:117278994-117586619 GCF_045843805.1 Urocitellus parryii
ACACTAACAAAGCATCAGTTTTTAAATTAATAGTACTATAAATATTATTATATATTAAAAATCAATGGTACTCTTGCACCTCAGTTTTTCCTCCAATACCATCATTTTTAAAATTAATTAATTTATTTATTTTAATTAGTATGTATGGCAGCAGAATGCATTTTGATTCATTGTACACAATTACAGCACAACTTTTCATGTTTCCGGTTGTACACAATGTAGTACCATATGTGCAGTCATCCATGTCCCTAGGGTAATAATGTCCATCTCATTCTACCATCTTTCCTGCATCAATGCCCCCTCCTCATGCTCCCTCCCTTTTGCCCAGTCAAAGTTCCTCCATTTTTCCCATGCACCCCTCCCCAATATGGTTCAGCATCTACTTATCAGTGAGTGGCCTTTGGTTTTGGTTTTTTGGGATTGGCTTACTTCGCTTAGAATGATAGTCTCCACCTCCATCCATTTACCTGCAAATGCCATGATTTTATTTTCTTTTAATGCTGAATAATATTCCATTGTGTATATAAATTTCTCATCCTCAACCCTTGGTAGCTTGTCACCCTGCCTGTCTTAAGCAAAGATCATCTTCCCTTGGGCCAACAAGAATCCCTCGACCACTGATATTTCATCCCAGTAATTTTCTATGCACAGAACTGCTCCATGCCCACCTCCCTTGGGCTATAAACCTCACTTATCCTCCCTTATTGAAAGTTGGGCTGATCTAGCTCCCTGGATGGGATAGTCTTTACACCTCTCAATGGTCCTGAAAAAAGCTTTTAGAATAGTTTTTTAAAAAAAAAAAAAAAAACTGGTATCAGTAGGGCTACCTTCCTTTCTGTATGTCCCAGGAGACAAACTCTTTTCTTCTCCAGTTTCTAGAGGCTTTCCACATTCCTTGGATCATGGGCTCCTTGCTTCTCTTCAAAGGGTAGTATTGGGTGGTTATGCTGTCATCTCTGTGCTTCTCAGACTGCAGGTGGGAAATACTTGCTGCTTTGAAGGATTTATGTAGAGAATTTGGGCCAATCTGTTTCATCTAGGATGGTCAATCTCAAGGTCTTCTACCTAAATCATATCTGCAGTCTTTTTCCATAGATAGCAACATATTCACAAGTTTCTAGGAAAACTACCCTGAATGTGCAAATCCCCGACAATTTCAATACACACAAAATTGAGGTTTACTTGGTTTTGAAGGAAAAAGAGGCACAACTATAAAAGAAAAATGTCATACATGGAGAAATGATGGGTATCTGTGAGTCCTGGGGATCCTCTCAAATGCTAACATCTGTGTGACACACACCAAACACTTGAGAATGAGCCAATCACGCAAAGCATTCTTTAAAGAAATATGTGCACATTTTTTAGTCATAGAATTTCACATATCCATCAATTTTTGATTAATTGTCCCTGTGGAAATTCAGCTGCCCATGATAATGCTACTTGTACTTTGGTTAGAGCTATTGCAGAAGGGTTATCATGGTCCATTGCTCCCAGAACAAATTAGAAGGCACCTCATGGCAATTGTAGGAACATTTTTAGACTCAGTCTGTTGAGAATTAAATTGACTCTGTAAATGCACTTTAAAACAATTTTAATTTTAGCAATGTATAGGTTTTGACTTGTTTTCTTGAAGGAATTTGAAACTTTCAAACTGCCCACTATCTTTAAAAAAAAAAAAAAAAAAAAAAAAAAAAAAAAAAAAAAAACCTCTGTTCCACAAGAATACACTCAAGATTGACATCGTGAACAAGACATTAAAAACTTTTAAAACAGAGGCAATACAAAATTTTGTGTGAACATAAAGGATGTGGATCGTGTGCATTAATAATTTACTTGTTACGGAAACACGTGCCAAATGCCTACCGCACAGGACTCTGCAGATGTGGGTGAACTGCAAGAATAACACAGTCTAAGGAGGAAGTCAAAAGCTTTGTGAAATGTCAAATGACAACCGAAGTAACTGCCCAGAAGCAGTGGCTGGCAGTGCCCAGAGGCATCTGACTGGACAAAGTGACCCTGTGAAGGGATCCGAGGAGGAAGAATCACACGGACCATCTCTGGACCAGAGGAGGAAGGTGTGCTCACTCAGGCATCGGGTCGGAGAGGAGGTTCCAGCAGGGGTGACAAGCATCCAACTTCCCCTTGGGTGGCTATCTCTGCGACCTAGGGTTGAAAGGCCTGTGGAGCTTTCCCTAAGGGCAGCAACTGGTCCATGGTGCTCTCCACACCTGGGGTCCCCAAGCCTCTTCCCTCAGCAATCCTGGCAATCTTTGAAGACAAGCTCCGTGCAGTTCCCCCAGGGGACTTGACTCTCTTCCTCTCCCATCTCTGCTGTGTGGGCCTTCTTGTCCTCCAGGCTCTGCTTGCACTTTGGTCTTTCTGGTCTGCCTTCCTCCCCTACAGATTCATGCCTCTTCATCCCTGAAAGAAAAGCCCAGATATCCCCCTTTTCAAAAAAGTACAGTGGCCTTCCTTCACCGCATCTCTTGTGAAGTCTCTGGTTTGTTGATTTTATTTCCTGGACCCAAAGCCTCCTTTGGATATTTCTATAGGCATATGTATTGATATATAGGAAATTTGAATTTTAATGTCTTTCTCCTCTCTTGAGACTGCAACCACACCAACTGTGCAGAAACCAGCATGGATCGGGGCTGGAAGAACAAAGAGGGCAGCCTTCACTAGACATAAAATCAGGGGTTTTAATTGGCATTTTAGCTTGGCCATTTCCTACATCCTTATGTCCTTGTAGCCGTCAACTCCAACACAGTCCCTTTAGGATGGTAATAAATTACACCATCAACATGGCGTTCCAAACCCCACCCTTGCCAGGGACCACCACACTTTTCCTGGGAGAGGCCTTCTCTATCTCTATGTCCCACCATCCTGTCCAGTGCCACTTGTCACAGACCAAGGAGCTCCACTGGGATGACAAGAAAAAGGCCAGCATACCTCAGTCCACTCACCAGTGGAGGCCTCGGTCCCCACCCACTTGATCTGGGCACAGAGATGCTTCTCAGTTTCACTGTAATGAGTACGACCTGATTCTCATCAGCTCCTTACTGTAAATGTCCAAAATCATGGCCAAATATGTTACCAGAGGTGCAGGTGGTTAAGTTAGAGGGCAAAAGATGGTGATGTTGTGAGATCAACCCTTCTAACTGGAAGGAGGACGCCTGTTCACCAGCAGCTTCCTCAGCGCCACCTTCATATCCTTGTTCTTCAGACTGTAGATGAGGGGGTTCACAGTGGGTGGCACTACAGTATAGAATACCGAAACTAGCAAGTCCAGAGTTGATGGAGATTGTGGCAGGGGCCGTAAATAGGCAAAAAAGCCAGAAGAGAGGAATAGAGTCACCACAAGGAGGTGAGGCAGGCACGTGGAGAAGGCTTTGGACCTGCCCGCTCTGGAAGGCATCCTCAGCACGTGGAGAAGATGTGAATGTAAGAAATATCCATGAACACAAAGCAGACAAAGTCCAACAGCAGGCTCAGCCCAATGACCGTTAGCTCCCCAATGTTGTAGGAGCAGGCCAGGGCCAGCAGCTGTGGGACGTCACAGAAGAACTGGTGAACATCAGGAGACCTACACCTGGGTATGGAGAAGGTAGCCGCTGTGTGCAGGATTGCATTGACACCTCCACTGACCCAGGAGGAGGCTGCCATCTGCATACAAACTCCACGGCTCATGAGGATCTCATACCTGAGTGGGTGACAGATGGCCACGTAGCGGTCATAGGACATGACTGTGAGTAGGGCTACTTCCGTTGTGGCAAAGAGGAAGAAGAAAAATACCTGGGAAACACACCCAGGGAATGAAATGGTGTTGCAATTTGTCAGAGAGTTTTTAATGGATTTGGGAACAGTGATGGAGATGAGGCACAGATCCAGGAAGGACAAGTTCTTTAGGAAGAAGTACATGGGGGTGTGCAGCCCATGGTTCTTGGTGATGAGGGTGATGATGAGGAGGTTCCCAAGAAGGGCAGCCAGGTAAGCCATCAGGAAGAGCGCAGTGTGCAGGATCTGGAGCTCCCGGATGTTAGAGAAGCCCATGAGGAGGAAGGAGCTCCCAGAGGTGAGGTTGTCCATCTCTCTGGATGTCCCAGCATTTACTATGAAAAATAGGGAGTGTGAGCTCAGGCTTCACCCAAAGGCTTGACTCTTCTGTTTTCCTGATTCCCTTCCTCTCACTCATCTGTGCATGGATCAGGAAATGTGAGATGACCTGAAACTGACACCAGCAAGCCTCCATGAGGCTATTTGAGCACCGTATCCACACTGTGTGCATGATGAAAGAGGGAGGTCAGCCTAGTCCAAATCATGAGGCTGTCATCCAATCTGCACGAAGGTCTACAATCCATACCTGACTCAAACGTCACATACTTGACACTAAAATAGAAGAGGCAGGGGCTTTGGAGCCATCAGTTCCAAATACAAATTTTCATTGATGCACTTATAAACACTGAGACCCCAAATAAATTATCCAAACATCATTTCCCTCAACTTACAGTGTAAATTTTTCCACCTGGTCTCTGATTCAAGTGAATAATGCACATAAAATATCTAACAGTTTGTGAACAAGAAGGTCTTTAACCCATTCTACTTCCATATGGATTCAGCCTTCCTTCATTATGGCAAAGTCAGAAAAAACATTGAAAATGTGAAAACAATAGAAAAAATACTGAGTGTTGCATCTAGTTGCATGTTATTACTTTGAGCTACTTTACAGTGCTGAAGGTTTTAGGATGTTGTCAACTATGAAGATCATTCTTGTTCATAGAAACATAACTGATTCAAATTCTCCTGTAGTGCAGTAGGTCGCTGCTCTGTGGACCATGTCATTCACATCCCTCTGTAAACCCCATCCTGCTCCATTTGCCTTGAGTGTGACACTTTGATTTCTCCTCTGAACCACTTGTGGTGTCTTGCCAGTCCCTCCTTATTTAATGAGCTAGACCAAATTTTGTCCTGCACTTTTTATTGACATACAGTATCTGTGCCTATCTTGGGGCACAGTATGAGTGATATGTAATGATGGAGTCAAAGTAACCAGCATTTGCTTCTCTCCAACACGAATCACTTCCATGTGTTGGGTAGGAACATTTAGACTCTTCTCAGTATTTTAAAATATGTTACAGACTGTTGAAGGCTAAGGTCACCCTACTAGACACAGGAAGACAACACCACACGTTCTCACTATTTGTGAAAACTGTAACACTGACCTCATGGAGAGGAGAGTGAAACAGTGTCACTGGAGACAGGGAAGAGTAGGGAGGAGTGGGCCCAAAGAGGCAGGAAGGGCAGGAAGACACAGTCAGGAGGAATTCATTCTGGGTTCCATAGCCTGTGCTTGTTTTATATTCACATGAGAGTCTTGATTTTACTGTCTGTCTGACTGTCTGTCTGTCTGTCTATCTATCTATCTATCTATCTATCTATCTATCTATCTATCTATCTTATTCAGCACTTACCTGGATAGCAATTCCTAATATTCACAGCCACACTTCATGAAAATACTTGATAGATCTTAGGGGAATAATGCATCAGAGACAGACAAGAGAAATGCAAAGATGCTCTTCATTTTTTTGTCGTGTCATAGTTTACTAAACCCTGCTGCTCGGTAGCACTGGTCTGTTTACTGTAATATCCACACTAATTTCTTGCACATACAGGCCTTCTTATCCTCTCCAAAATCCTCAAAGTGGGTGCCCTTGTCTTTCAGGCTACACTGCAGTGAATCCTAGGCAGTTGGGGCACCAATTCCCCCCTTCTGTTCAAAACCGCCTGCTGGCTCTGCTTTCCCCTTTGGGTCAGTCTGGGTGCCACAGCCTTCCAGCTCTCACCTGTCAGTGGAGGTGGGCTGCTTGTCACCAGGCTGAGGGTAGGAAACCCCTGCATGTCACCACCAAGCGCTCTCTTCTGGTTTGCTTTTATGTTCCTTCCCATGTCTAAGAGGAGGAAAGGCCCTCTCCTTCACAGAGTTGTAATGCAGATTGCACTGGGGACACTGATGCTGTTTTGCAAAGTGAGTTTAACATCCATGTTTCCAAGTGTATTCTGAGGAGCCAATTAGGCAGGATCCCTGTGTGAGGGCTAGCAGCCACTCCAGGGTTCCCCCTAGACCAGTTCCTAACCCAGTGCTTATTTGGTGAAGGCCAACAATGTTTTTCCTGAACAATGCTATTAATTAGTCAAACTAAGCTTTTTGTTTTGTTCTTGATAAAACTTCTGCACTTAAAGACTTTTCCCCCCAATTTTTCCCCTTTTCTTTCTGCAGTTTGAATTTTTGTTATGTAAATAGATACATGAAAATTTAACAAATACCATGGTGCTGACTTTGTATAGGTACTTATGCTCTGTGGGAAGATACTGGCAGCTTGTCTTTGTCTAGATATGATTGGGAATGGTTACACAGCAGTGGAAATATGAAGTGGCATGGTGTTGCATGGGCACCTTACACTTCAGAAAATAAATGAAAATTGCCTTTCAAAATCAATTCCAGTGGAGACAGTGACCCAAACTGCTCTCTTTTCCTAAACAGAATTTTCTGTTTCCTGGGGTATTATCCTGATTTGTCCCTTTGTAAACTCCATATCTCTTAAAAGACCTACCCACGCTGCCTTCCAGTCCTACCTGTATTCCTCCTTTAGTCCCCCTATAGCCACATGAAGCTTTGGGTCATGACGTCAGCTTGCCATCCAGCCAGCTGGCATACGCACAGCAAACAAGGTAGCATACAAACAACCCCACTGCCCAAGAAGGGTGGCTTGTCACTCTTGTGTGACATTGACTTGGTTTTTGTTACAAGCTCTTTGCTCAACCTGACCAGTGGGCCCCAGAGTGTGGCTCTTGACCAGCAACACAGCATCCCTTAGAAACTTGCAAGGAAAACAGACATTGCCTCCTGCCTCCCAGATCTACTGAATCAGAAACCCTGGGACAAACCCAGGGCAGGAGTGGTGATGCCCACTCAGACGGACGTGGCACCTGCTGGTGCTGAGGCTTTTACTGGAGACCTTCTCATTTTTTTTTCTTAAAAGTATTTGTACCCATCACTTTCCACTTTTCTTCTGTCTCCTGAGTAAACACAGACTTACTCTGTAGTTTCCAACTGTCAAAATAAATTCTCAGCAAGAGCTACTCTTCCTTCTGGAGACCCAGTCACTTATCTCAAAACTACTACGCGGGAATTACATTTTAATTCTCCGATAAGTGATAACTAAGAATAATTTCCTAAACAGTACCTGGAATAAGCATGTACCATGGCACCCAGGGGGCCAGGCAAGGGCAGGCAGCAAGTGTGTCATGAGTTGGGAGGAAACAAAGAGGATCTGGTGTAGAGAGCGGAGGAAAGGGGAAGGTCCTTTAAGCTCTGCTCCTCTGGAGTATGTGCTGAGGCGGAGGTCTGAGAGGTGCTGGAGGAGGAGGTGGGAGCTGGCGAGGAGGATCCGAGGCTGAGAGAGGAGTTCTCACCTGTCCTGCCTCAGCAAGGGCATCAGGGCCTGCTGCAGGGCTGCAGAGAGGCGCATCCCTGGCACAGCTGCTGTCCACATTCAGCAACTTGTCAGCTGGGAGTTTGGGGGACAGGGAACCAAGTGAGGATGCTACTTTTAAGAGCACATGAGGGCGCCATCCCAGGAGGTTGGCAGGACAGGGTCAAACCAGGTGTGAGAGGGAAAGAGAAAGCACAAAATAAGGAGGAAAAAATGCAGGGAAGGTCAGATGTGCTCTTCAACGGGTGAGGGAGGACAGAGGGCAGAACAGAGAGCTGGCTGCAGAGCCCTGGGGATGAAGTTCTCCCATTTGCTCCCAAACTGGGAGGGAGTGAGAGGGACAGTCCCTGCTGGCCTCATGGTGTCTCTGCCTCTTTCTCACTGCCTCCCTCTTCCCAACCTAGCTGTCCCGGACAAAGGGCTGTAGGAGACTCCTGTGCTAATGGGAGACAGAGGAGCAGGGCTGCAGAGTGTCCTCGCCTCAGGGAGGGTGAGCAGCAGCTTTGGCTGCACACGTGATTTGCCCGTGCTGCCTTGATTAATGTAACATAAAACAAAACGTCACGGCTCCTGCTAAGAGCGTCCTGGCATTGCTGATGTGCATTTAGAAGGATGTGCTTGGGTTAAGCCCTCCTCTGTCCCTGGAAGCACCCACAGCCTGCCCAGGGCTGGTGCCCCTGGCTTCCCTGGCTGGGCTCCGAGTGGTTAGGAAGATCCCACAGTCCCTTTGGAAGCATGCACACACCCATCCATCTTTGGTCACTCAACATATTCAGAAAATATTATAATTGTATCAATTCCGAAAGACCAGTAAAGTGGATTCTAATTGAAACAAAGTGGAGGCTTCTTATATTTTTGGAAGTTTCTGAAAATATTTCTGGGCTCCAAAATAATTTTAATGTCTACTGTTCCCCTCTTCAATATGAATAACTCAGAAATTGGCTCCTAAGGTCCATGTGAGGAGAATGTGTCCAGTTTATGGAGCTCACCCTCCTGGACTCTGAGCTCCCTGTGATGGCTTCTGCTCTCTTCTTCAGAGTAAGGGAACTTGGGAAGGCTGCACTGTGGAAGGCTCCCCAAAGACAGAACAATTCAGTTGAAGAAATTCACTACTGGGAAACTGAGATCCCGAGTGCTTAACCTCTACCAGCCACAATTGGAGTCTTTCCAAGTGTTACTATAATTTATATCTATGCTAAGATCAACCTGTAATATGCCACTATATAATAAGGTACATATTTTTATAAATATGCAATTTGCAGTGATATTTATACATAATACTTACATCTTTATAACAGGGAGGGAGTGCCTTGCAGGAAACCTGAGCACTCAGCCCACCTCACATAGCCAGGGCAGGACCTGAATGCAGGTGGCCAGGCTCCACAGGCCTCTCAGTGTCGATAACTTACCTGCCCCCAGATGCCTTCAGGAACAGCTCTTTTTTTTCCTGAAATTGAATAGAGAGACACTCTACCACTGAGTTGCTTCCCCCATCCTTTCTGATTTTGACTTTGAGACAGGGTCTCTGCAATGCCCAGGCCTCCAAATTGCATCCTCCTGCCTCAGCCTCCTGAGTGGAAGGCCACCTGTGTGCCTAGCCATAAAAAAGTTTGAAGAAGTGACCTGGTAACTGGGCTCCTCCGTGGTGTGCCTCTCGTCCTGAAAACAGACTTCACATCCTAGCTTTCTGTTCCTGAACCACATGCAGTATATCAAGCCCAGGGTCTGGCATCAGGTGGTCCCAGGGGTCTCCTCCACTCTGTCTCCCTGTGGGCTGCCAGGAAGTGAGTTTAGCATGTCTTCTGACTTCTCTGCATCACCTGCTGCCTCTCCTGAGCTTCAGGGCAGACCCAAGGAGCACAATCCGGACACATGGGTGCAGCCAGCCCTCACAGAAGTGACTTACATCTGTGGAGAGCAGCCAGGTAGGAGACAGTGTGACCCTGGGGCCTGTTCAGCAGGGGGTGCCACCCCAGGGCCAGGACTGCTGCCCAAGCTGCTGCTGCTCCACAGGGATTCCCTGAGAGGGCAGGTAAATACCAGGGGAATAGAGTCAATTAGACACCACACTGTCCCTGGTGGGAAAGGGACTCCACTGGAAGCGCCTCCTTCACTGCCCCAGTGGCAGCAAATCTCCAGACTGGCTACTCAAGCTCCTTATTCAGCTGTCACAATTCTTTGTTTTGTCCCTCTTCTTTATTGGTCCCTCTTAGTTATGCATGACAGCAGGATTCATGTTGACATAATTATAAAGGCATGGAGTATACTCCATCCTCACTCACCTCTCTCCTCCCTCCCCTGCCCCTCCCTCTACTCTGCTGGTCTTTCTGCTCTTTACTTATGGATCTCACTTATAGGTTTACTTATGGGTGTTTGCATGATCATCCATGATCCTCTGTGATACATGTCACTTGTGCTGACTCTCCCGAGAGCTGAGTGTGATGGTGAAGGACAGTGAGTGTCTCCAGGGCTTGATAAATGAGGGTCCCTGATATGATTTCAACCAAAGTTGTCAGAAATTATAACCATTTCCATAGATTCTCAGGAACCATCTCTACTTAATATTCCTTGAGTTTTCTGTATCTGAGCTTTTGTTCATTGGTATATGAGAGTCTGGCTCTATCTTGCACTCCTTTCTCCCACACAGTGATGAATACTTTCTCTCCTTCTAGAGAGCACGTGTGATGCAATATCCTCATACTGGTTACTGTTTGGAGAAGTCATACAGACAGGTGGATATAATGCAAACCCTGGGATGTGAGGGTAAGCATGACATCGACCCTGTCACCCAGGCCCTTTCCTACATACAGAGGCAAATAATGATTCTGGCTTAATTGATCTGATAACAGGAAAGTGCTCTGGGCCAAACACCAGAGTAATCTGTACTGAATCTTCCAGAAATGAGAAGCCAAACCCAGCTGAATGTCTCTATCCACCTCACTGTGGAACTGCACTATCTCTCTATCCACCTCACTGTGGGACTGCAGTGTCTACGTATGACTTCATCACCATGTTAGCACTTCATGTTTGTGTAGCTAGAGTTCATGAATGAGACAATCCTAGCACAAACACCAAAGATATTTTGAGTGTGTGATTCAGTTTTAGGGCTCTAGACATTGTAAGCAATACTATATTCTAATTTCTACAAACTTTACACTTTCTCAAGTGTCACATGAAACTCATATATATGTGTCAAGATTTATTCTACTGGATATGATGAGAATATGTCCTGACTCATGAAAAAGTAATGATAAAATTTATTTAATGCTAGTTTTGATAGTTTTTGTTGTTGTTGTTGGATCATTTGGATTTTCAAATTTTATGGCCATTCAAACATAAATATATTGCAGTAAGTATATATATATATATATATATATATATATATATATATATATATATATATATTGTTGCATATTAAAATTTGACAATGGGACTGTGGATGTGGCTCAAGCTGTAACGTGCTTGCCTGGCATGTCTGGGGTGCTGGGTTCGATCCTCAGCACCACATAAAAATAAAATAAAGATGTTGTGTCCACTGAAAACTGAAAAATAAATATTAAAAAAATTCTCTCTCTCTCTCTTTAAAAAAATTTGGCAATGATTTTCAATTTTCAGGACTCATATTTTAATTTACTTATTTAAATTAGTTATATATGATAGTAAAATATACTTATGCACTTTGATATATCATACATAGATGGGATACAATTTCATTTTTAAGAGTGTACATGTTGCAGAATCATATTGGTCAGGACTCATATTTTTTATGAGCCTAGTGTTTTAATTGGATTGCATTGGTCAAGAATTCCAATGTACATGAAAAATAATGATGTAGTAAGCATCTGAGATTATTTTTAATTTAACAAAAATATTTTCAATGTTATCTAGTCCTCAAAATGTTGCGACTTTATATATATAATATACATATTTATATGTATTTGTATATGTATACATATATATAAATATTATATATATATATATATATATATATATATAACCATTTTCTTTTGGGTGGGTGCATATATATTGGAGTAGAGAGTAGTTAGCAGTTAGTGCAGAATTTAGCAGCTTTCTTTACAGCATCTAAGAACCTGATCATTTGACTTTAAAATAGTAAATATGAGTGGATTTTATAATATTCATGTCTCTCTAAATATGTTGGATTATATCTGCGTATCACCACCCATCATATCAATTTTAGATTTTAGAGAATTGCTGCTCTTATTTTATTAGAGTCAAGTCTGTGACGTATACTAGAGATTATCCAAAAAACAGACTTCAAAGGATTAATTAAAGTGTGATGCTTCCCAACTAGTAAACAAACAGCTTCATGGTAATTTCAGAAGTAAACTCCATTCTTATCTCCATTATGAAGATGTGAATGTGCAGAGGAAAACATGTAGTGAAATTTACTATGGATATGCCTGGTTCCAGATATTTGCATTCATTTATTTATTTTGAGAAAATGAAGAAAGAAGTATTGCTTTGCTAGCAAAGGAGAAACACAGGAGACTCCTGTCCCAAAGGCTGTGACTCTCTTGATCAGGAGGGACAAGGGATTTCCCAGATATTTGCATTTATTAAGAAGCAAGTCACTGAGAAATTGGGTATTGCCTAATGTTTCCAAAGGGTTACACAAAGATCAAGGTACATGAGTCCAAATAATTAAAGATGCAAGTAGAAATCAATTAATTTGGACACAGAAAAATCACAACCCCCCAAAAAATCCATGAACATGCTGTGTGAAAAGATCAAAATAATATTTTAATCTCTGGTGAAACTTGCATGCTCTCAGGATATGAAATGTACATTTTAAACATATACTTCTTAGCCAGATATGGTGGCACACCTGTAATCCCAGCTCCCTGGGAGTCTGAGGCAGGGACCATGGTCACACCATGGGAAATGCTGGTGTTACAGTTATCAAGATGTGATGTTCAGGGCAGGTGTAAACAGCAAAGTAGGAAAATGCTGGCAAACTTGTAGAATGTGCCTTCAGATATTGCTTCCATGAGTGGATGGCAGCAGTTTCTCTAAAGTTAATTCAATGTCCTAATAAATTCCATTTCTATGTATTTATAAATAATATGAAAACTGATCCTAAAAAGCTTTGCTTGTATGCAAATATCCACAGCAGCTTTGTAAACAGAGACTAGTGTCCATCCTAGTTTATCCTGGATAAACAAACTGGCAAAACAAACAAAATCAAACTGCCACAACAGACCCAATTTCACAGGCACAGCAATAAACAAGCCCCAAAGAAAGACAGCATATTCCTGATGCCATTCATCCAGTGCTCCAGGATGGGCTGAGCGTGCTTCTGGGGACAGAAATCAGAACACTGGTCACCTTGGGCTGGGAAAGTTAGCTGGACATTCCCACTGGGCAACATTAGGGGTAATGGGGATATTCTGTGGTTTGATCGCATCATCCTTTTGCTAGGTCTAGAGGGGTCACCTCTAGATGTACAATGTACAATGTACAATCAACTTTGCCTGTAACTGACATCTCCCCACAGTGGCTGTGCTGACTTCCATTCCCCAGCAGAGCATGGGGCCACGGGCTCCTCTGTGTCCACATCCCACCAGCATCGTTGTTTGCTTGGTTGTTTTGATTAAAGCTATTCTGACTGGGGTGAGAAGGAATCTCAATGTAGTTTTATTCACATATTTCCAATGACTAAAAACATTTAGCTATTTTCATATATTTATTGGCCATTTATACTTCTTTTGTAAGTGTCTAGATTATTTGCCCACTTGTTTTTTTAATTACAACTAAATTTAATTAAAAATTATATCAAATTTTTATTGGTGCATCATAATTATACTCACAGTGGGATTCAACATGCCATGCATTTGCTCATTTTTTTAAATTAAATTACTTGTTTTTTTGTTGTTACTTTTCTACTTGTGTTTTGTCTCCAGTTCTTCAGGTGTTCTAGGATGGATCCTGCCATTGCAGAGGTCTTTCGCTTCCTTGGTGAGGTTAATTTCTAGCTATTTTTGTGGCTATTATGAATGGGATTATTTCCCCCAGGTCCTTTTCCAACAGGTCAACTTGGGTTGTACAGCAAAGCTACTGGGTTTTATGTGCTGATTTTGACTTTCTGCTCTGAGGGGTTTATCAGCTTCACCTGTCTTTTAGTGGCACCTCAGGGTTGTCTAAGGACTCATGTCATCTGTAAGCAGGACTAAAGTCACTTCCTCCTTTCCTGTGTGTGTCTTTCTCTTGCCCGACTGTTCTGCCTGAAATGTTAATTACCATATTAAAGAGGGGTGGTAAGAGTGGACAGCCCTGCCCTATTCCTGCTTCTGGAGAAACTTCTTTCTGTTTTCCCGCTCAGTACCATGTTGTCCATGGGTTCGCCCTGTGCACCCTTTATGTGGTTGAGGGGTGACCCCCCAAACCTAGCCTTTCATTGATTGCTTAGGACTCAGACCATGGCATCTCAAAGATGGCACTATGTGAATTTGTATAGACTACAATTTCTTTTGACTTCAGTCAACATTGTCTGTAAATGTTGATTTGATTAATGTGGTCAATAGTGTTTTTCAGATCTGTATTGGATTATTTTGTCTGCTGAATTTATTAATAACTGACATAGGGGTGTTCAAGTCTCCCAATAAAATTGTGAATGTGTCTATTTCTCCTGGAATTTCAGTAATTTTTGATGCCCTTGTGTCTGGGGTAAACATATTAAGGAATTTTACATCTTCTTTGCAAAATGACCTGTTTCATATATCTAATTCTGTTATTATTCCTAATTACTATCATTGTTCCAAAAGTCCTTGTCTGAACTCAACACAACTGCCCAATTTCTTTTGTTTAGTTTCAGCATGGAGGTTCTCTCTCCATTTCTTTACTTTTAATCTACCAATATCTTTATATTTAAAGTGATTTTTTAATAAGTAGCATATAGTTGATTTTTATAATAAACTCTGATAATTTTCATATTTTAAGTGTTCTGTTTTGAACATTTATATTTAAAGTAATTATTGAAAGAATTAATTCAACATCTACAATGTTTTTAATTCTTTCATATATGCTTTTTTATTTTTCTCTTCTTTCTGACTTTTTTTTTTTGTACTGGGAATTGAACTCAGGGGCACTGGACCACTGAGCCACACAACCCCAGCCCTATTTTGTTTTTTATTTAGAGACAGGGTCTCACTGAGTTGCTTAGGGCCTGGCTTTTGCTGGGGCTGGCTTTGAAATATCAATCCTCTTGCCTCAGCCTCTTGAGCTGCTGGGATTATAGGCCTGCACCACCACCCCTGGCTGCTCTCTCTCTCTCTCTCTCTCTCTCTCTCTCTCTCTCTCTCTCTTTAAAGTATTTTATGTGATTTAATTTGTCATGTCTTTTAGCATACTAACTATGCATCTTTTAAAAAAACTTTAGTGGTTGTCCTTGAATTCTAACATGCATTCTATCTAACTTAGGTCCACTTTCAAATAGCACTGTGTCACTTTTTGTGCATTGAGAAACTTCAGAGAATGAAGTAACTCAAAATATTCACACAATAACTGCCCAAACAGTACTGTTGTGGGATACAATAGCCTGCTTTATGTTTATTTGAATTTTGAAAGGTTACTAATCATCTCATTCCCCAAATTGTGATTGTCAGTTCTGCATGTCACTGCGTGTCATCCTATCATGTAGATCACAAGGAAACTCTTTATTTTATTTTTAATTAACTTGATGTTATTGCAAAGAAGAAGCTGTCAAAAGCTAAACCATGTTTAAAATCAGATTATTGGGTCTAAGGTTCAAGCTCAATGGTGGAGTATATGAATAGGTTTCCATTTCCTTTTCTACTTCTATTTCAATATGGCTTTACTTTTTCAACAATTTCAAATTTCCAACTTTTTTTTCTCTAAAACCAGGGCTCATTTGTTTTGTTTACCAGATTATTTACTTAGGTTCCCCATTTTCCCTTAATTTTTTCACCCAAGAGATCGCATTGAGTTATTTGATCTTTTCACAGTCACATTCCTTAACACCCTCAGGCTGAGCCTACACATGTCTCTAAAACTCCAATTCTTCTTTTTAGTGGACTTATTCTCCTTCTTATTGACACTGTGCACCTTTTATAAAACTAAAATAGCCATCTTCTAAACCCTGCAGACTGATCTCTTAGACAATTAGCACCTGCAAAAAAACTAGATGATGAAAATCCATGCTACATTCACATGCTTCCTAAGGATTTTTTAAATATAAAATCCTAATTTTCATAATAATTGCTTGAGGTAATAATGAGAAATTCCACCTCACAGATGGGAAAATGGTGTTTATACAACTATGCAAGATTATATAACCGGTGACTAATGATAAAAATATTATAATTTAGGAGGAATTAAACACTAGTGTTTTGGTTTGTCCTTGCTGTTTTAATTCAGAGGAAATTCAGTGCACCATTTCTTTTTGTTACTTCTCTTTTCAGTTTAAGCGGGCAAGTAAGATTTGACAATGTAGAGTACTTTCCATATTCTAATATGCTTCAGGTAATAAATGACCATGAATTCTCATCCTTTTAAAATTCATAACAGATCTCACATTTCTGTTTATTGAGATCCGACCCCCCCAAAAAAAAATAAAAATAAAAAAATAAATAAATAAATAAAATTCATAACAGTTACAACTGAATAGTTACAAGGAGAAAACATCATGGCTGAATACAAAGTGTGACTATGATCATAAAGAAAAGATCAGATAAGGAGAGTGGCCTAAATCAGAAATCAGGAGGAAAAAGTTTGCTACAAGTCATGCCCTGATAGAGCAGTGAGTACCAGGATATAAGCACTTAGTGGATGTCAGCCTCAGTGTTGTCATGCGTGAGGTGAGGTCGTGGCAGCGAGGCACCTCTCCTCAGAAGTGGAACTACACATAATGACTGCCGGGTAAACCTTTGACTCAGAACCTAAAATCCAGTGGAGCATTGATGGACAGTGAATGGATGGCCACCACAGGAAGACACTGGAGGTGGCCAACACAAAGCATGCCATGGAGCCGCTGGAGTGTCCACATGATGGGTTCTGAAATCTGGAGGAGATGGAAGTGGCCACCTGGGTGACAAGCTGTGGGAACCAGGAGTGATGGCCATGGTCTCCAGTATTCACACAACAGGAATCAGAACCAGTAGAGAGCAAGGGTGGTGCAACAGGAATCCATGCCAACAGGTGTTTGTCAAATGCACCAAGAATGTGAGTGGGAAAGCAGAGTCTCTTCAACCAGTTGTGCTGGGAAAATCACACAGTCAATGTAAAGAATGACAGATGCTTATCTCTCACCATGGACGAAAATCAACCTGAAATTAATCAAAGACCTAAGACCTGAAAGTACGGGTGAGGGTTTGGATCTTTGAGCATTTTATATTTTTTAATGCCCAGATGTTGGTTCCACATGAAATACGTGACAATGTCTCAGAACCAGGAGATAAGATGATATCTGGATGTCAATCATGCCCTGCTGACTGCTGCAAATTAGCATTTGCTTAGAAGAGAAGAAGTGATGTTGAAAGTCCAAGTTCTGATTGCTCCACCTGGTGCTATTCACAGAGGATGAGAATGCAGAAGCAGTCCTGGTGCCTTCAGTGTGGGGTGTGTTCAGGGCAGCCGAGAGAGCACGATGTAAATGTGCTTCAAAAGATGAAAGGTCATGGAAATCATGCTGAAAATCTTGATGTTTCAGAATAGACGTGGCAAGAGTTCCTGAAGGATTTTTGTTACTATAGGAGCATGTAATATCCATGTGTTTAAGGAACTGAACAGACACTTCATGGAAGAAGAAATACAGGTGGTCAATAAATATATGAAAAAATGTTCAACATCTCTAACAACTAGATAAATGTCAATTAAAACTACACTGATATTCCATCTCACTCCAATCACAATGGAAATAATATTAAGAATACAAGTAAGTACAGTAAATGTTGGTGAGGATGTGGAGGAAAAGATTCACTCATACATTGCTGATGAGACTGAAAATTGGTGTGACCCATCTGGAAAGCTGTATGGAGATTCCTCAGAAAATTTAGAATGGGACCCATTTGACTCAGTTATTCCACTCCATGGTATATACTCAACGGATTTAAAATCAGCAATCTACAGTGATACAACCACATCAATTTTTTTATAACAGCTCAAATCACAATAGCTGAACTATGGAACCAAAAGATGAATGGAGAAAGAAATTCTGGTACACAATGGAATATTATTCACTCTTAAAGACAATGAAATTACAGTATTTTCTGGTAAATGGATGGATCTGGAGACTGTCATGCTAAGTGAAATAAGCCAATCCCCCCCCCAAAAAAAGGTCAAGTATTTTCTCTGATATGTGAGTAGTAAACACACAATGAATAGGGGGGTGAGGGGCAGAAGAGAAGTACAATAAAATAGACAATGGGGAATGGAGGGAAGGGAGGGGGATAGGAAAAGGAAAGACAGTGGAACGAGTCTGACACAATTTGCCCTGTACACACATGAAAACAACACAGTAAATTCACCATTTTGTACATCCACAGAAATGGGATCCTAACTACAATAATAGATATTCCAACCTTGTATAATAACATCAAATGGATTCTACTGTCATGCACCACTAAAAAGAAACAATAAATTTTAAAAAGATTTTTTTTCTTAAAAGGTAACCTGGTATGTTATGTATGATGAAGAAAGGAGACAGCAGGAAGAGGAACCAAAAGAGTAGTTTAATTCTGCACAAGGGATGGAATTCTAAAGATTTCGCAAAAGGAAAACCATATAAAATAATGGTGGTGGAGAAGGACAGAGTCCTGCTTCAGCACCAAGGCCACCCACTGACCTCCTTAACCTGTTCTTTCTTTAGGAAAAAAGGGTGCTGGGAAAGCCACTGAATTGAGGACATATTGACTGTAGACAACAATATCCTTTAGAAGGATAAAGGTGAAATGAGAATGGGTTCTACACTTTGGATGTCTAATCAGAGAATAGGCTGAATAGTAGAATCAGGAATGGTCAGGCAGTTTGAAATAGAAGGAAAGGAATAATTAGATTGTAGACAGGTTAAAAATGTGGTCCTCATGTTATATTCAGGGAAATGATGTCAAGAGAAAGATGGAAATTCATGATTAGGGGCCACAGCATGAGAGTGATGATAAAGATTTGAGAATACCATTTAAGAAAAGATCAGAGGGAAAAAAAACATGAATTCTTACAGATATACTGAATGGAAGAAGAATTATTTAAAAATGATTTGTATGGTACAATCTGAAGAAATCAAGATTTGCAAAAAAAAAAAAACGATTTGCATATTTCTGTGGTGGAACTGTATGTAAAACCATTGAAGTGAAGGACCTTCTGGGGAGGGAGGAGAAGCAGCAGGTGGTGGGTGGGGACGGTGGGCAGGGGGAGACTCAGCAGGAGGGCAGGGGAGGGATGGAGGAGGGTGTCTGCACCTCCAGGGTATCATACACCTGGACCAAGGCCAGGTGTGCAGCACCCAGGGCTTAGACTCCGCTGGCAGCTCAGCCTCTGCAGCGCGACCTTCATGTCTCGGTTCCTCAGAGAGTAGATGACGAGTAGATGACGGGGTTCAAGGAAGGGGTGAGGATGGAATAAAAGACGGATGCCAGGCGACCCTGGGTGGGGGACTCCTGAGACGCAGACCTCAGGTAGGTGAAGCTTCCACTGCCATAAAACAGGAGGACAGTGATCAGTTGGGAGGAGCAGGTGGACAAGGCCTTCCAGCGGCCGTCCCCCGAGGGCATCCGCAGGAGGGTGGAGAGGATGCGGATGTAGGAAAGGACCGTGAGGGCGAAGGAGCTCAAGACGATGCAGCTGCTCACGGCAAAGCCCACCTCCTCCCTGGGGTGGAAGTCAGCATAGGAGAGCCTCATGAGAGCGGGGATGTCGCAGAAGAAGTGCTCCACTCCCTCGGGCCAACAGAAGGGCAGAGAGAAGGTGTTGACGGTGTGGAAGGTTGAATAGAGGGTCCCGCCCACCCAGGCCAGGACCACCAGTGCCCAGCACCGTCCGTGGCTCATGATGGTCCCATAGAGCAGGGGCCTGTAGATGGCCACACACCGATCATAAGCCATGGCTGTGAGCAGAAAGCACTCAGCTGAGGCAAGTGTGAAAAACATGTAAAGCTGAGCCACACACTCGAGGTAGGAAATGACCCCAGGGCCCTGTAGTGTGGTAGCCAGTGCCTTGGGGATGGTGACCGAGGTGTAGCTCAGGTCCAGAAAACACAAATTCTTCAGGAAGAAGTACGTGGGTGTGTGGAGGCGGCTGTCTCTAAGCACAGCTGTGATGATGGACATGTTGCCTAGGAGGCCAAAGGCATAGACCAACAGGAAAGAGACAATGACTACTGGCCTCCATTCTGGGATGTCTGAGAAGCCCCTGAGGGTGAAGTGAGTCACTCTGGTCTGATTGGACATTTCTCCCCCTCTGAAGTTGTGTTCAGATGCAGTGGCTACAGATAGCTAAGAGGAGGTCAGCTGGGAATATGTCCAGGGAGGTCCTTTGTCTACAGAGGTTCATCTTCTCTCAATGGAAAAACATCCTAGAAGCAGCTTATATGAGAATCATAATCCAGGAAATTTGATTATTCTGAGGAATCACTCTGCACCTGTGCCCCAAGTCAACTGCTCTGATCACACTGCAGGAAAACAGTGTCTCATGGAAGAGAGGAGAGGAGGGGAGGGAAGGAAAGCAGAGAGGAGAAGATAACAGAAGAGACAGATGTCTGACAATTTTTCCTCCCATTCATTGTGGGGGCTTCAGGTAAGAGGTCTCATGTATTTACTTCATGCATTGACCCAGGTCACCACTTGGGGTGTTTCAACATTAACCCAATTGGTGATGCTTTAGTGAATGGAGAGATGGGTCTTTTTTAACCCCTTCCTTCCTCATGGTGCTCCTGCCCATAGAATTCCTCAGCCCTCCTAGGTTTTTCCTGTTATCACCTTCTCGCCCAGCCTCCTTTACTGCTGTTAATTTCTTTCCTAAACTATTGGCTTTCTTGGGGGATTTTTTTTTGTCAAGTTGAAATATTCTACTGGTATTTTTGGTAGTTTCAGGATTTATTACCAGATATGGTGTTGACATTTTTTTAATTTATGAAATACAATTAACATCTTGATCAGGAAATATTTAGTTCATTAAAAACCAACAAGGACAACCCCAACTTCTAGCTAATAAGATCTAAAAAACACAATGAACAAAAGGAAAGGAGGAAGGAGGCACAGATCAGGAGGAGGAGTAGAAGAGGAGGGGTTAGGACAGAGAACGAAATGCAGTCTCTCTGCAGCAAACCTTTTAGCAGAGTGCACAGGAGAAGGACAGGAATGTGTTCCCGCCATTCGGGATTCCGTCTGTCTGTGAAGTGTGGCTGGGTCTCTATATACTGCAGACATCATCCAAAAGGAGATTGGAGGGGCTTCTTGTCTCTGAAAGAATAAAATAGAAGTCCACTCCTCAGAGCTCAGTCTGTGACCTGCAGAGGCAAAGACTTCTGTTTTAGAAGATGCTTGTTCTTTGTGCCATGTGTAATTCAGGTAAGAGGTCTCATGTATTTACTTGCAGCGTGGAATCATACTTTGGAAAACACTAGCTATAATAAAAAACTAGGAATGGAACCCTGAAATGAAACTGCTCTCCAATTCCTTTGTATTCACCCAAAAGAACTAAAATTGGCCTAGTATAGTGACACAGCCACACCCATCCACGTGTACAACATGACTCCCAAGAGCCAAGATAGGGGATCAGCCCAGGAGCCTGTGAAGACATGAATGGATCTAGAAAATGTGGACTAATATGGCTGAGTTTGCTCAGCCACCAAGAAGAATGAAATGATGTCATTTACTGGTAGGTGGATGGAGGTGGAGCAAAGGGATGGAGGTGGAGAACTTCATGCTGAGTGAAATAAACCAGAGTAAGAAAACCAGTGGTGGAATGTTTTCTCTCTTATGTGGGTTAGAACAAAATAAGGAATGGGGGAAAGAGTGGACCTCAAGAAGGGAAGACAGTGGGAGAGGAGGAGCTGAGCAATGAAATTCACCAAACTATTCTTTGCACATGTGTAAACCCCCAGGGAAGGCCGCCCTTAGGTTTATCTGCCCACTGTTAATTTAAAAAAACAACAAATAAATAGAAAGAAGTCCATTACAACAGGAAGGAGGTCAGAGAATAGGAAAGGGGAGGGGAAGGGGAAGTACAGGGGGCTGAAAGGTGGCAGTTCAGTTTCATGCACATACTAATATTTCAAAATAAAATCTACTATCATGTATAACTATAATGCACCAATAAAATCATTAAAATTATTTAGTAAAAAAATTAGTGTCAAATTTCTAAAAGGAAAGTCTTACATATATACTTTATTAATTTAATTTAAAATATGGAATATTTAATATAATTCACAAAATCTTATAGACTGTACTTACTACAGAATAGCATATTTAGTTAACATGGATATATTTTACAAACAAGGGAAGATCAAAAACATGTACCTAGCAAATCTGACGTTCAAACATGTTTTTAAACAGCTGCTTTTCTCTGCATAGATGTGTCAAGCAGTGCCATAGTGAAGTTCTGGCTCCTAACCCCTGTTGGGGGATGATGTCCCTCAAGCCTCATTTTTTAGACAGGACAGGACACTTGCTGTGATGCAGCAGCAGGAAGGTGCTCGGGACTGACCACAGCTCACCTCCTCCTGCAGGCCCATTCTTATTCCCAGGCCTCCTCACCTGAGTGACTGAGAATCCTGACTCAAGGCTTAACTCTTCCAGCCAGGCCCTAAGACAAAGCTATGACAGCTGCCCATCAACAACACTTTCATAGGAAATTCTTATTCACTTTGGAAGTTGGTTAAAGTTAGGAAATTTAAGTTTATTCCAACATTCAATAAAATTTAAATACATCCATGCAAACTTTTCTCCACTGTCACCTCCTGTGGAGGAGTCCTAGAATTGCTTCCTATCCTCAAACACATTGAAGTCAAGTTGAACACAATGAACATATTGAAATTAGAATACATAAAATTCAATTTTGTGGGATCTTTTATAAAACAGCTCTGCTAGGACCCAGGGAAACTGTCTTTGACTGAATGCAGGAACTTAAGTTAAGCCCTGAGTCCAGGTGTGTGCACCAAATCCCTGCTCCTAGGGGTCTGGTTAGTGTCTGTTTCCTACTTGCTGTCTTCTCCCTCTGCGGGCCTGATCCTCCAGAGCAGGACAGGACCTCTTGCCCTATGTGCAGTCTGTACTCATCGGAGAATAAAGGATTGAGCAGCCTGAGTGCAACCTGGTGGAAGTTACCCTTAACACACTCGGCTTTAGACGTGGTTCTGCAGGAGCTAGCTCTAGTATTTCCAGCTGTGTGAGTGTGCAACCTCCTGCATAGGACAGTCAAGAATCCTGCAGTCATCATAACCCCAGGATGAAATATGCTTGAGACAGTTATTGAATACTATTGCCTGGTAGAAGCTCATCTGCCGCTCTGAGCCCTTCCTTCCCCAATTTACCCAAAGTCTAGAGAAGACATTCCCTATATGCTGCAGAACTGCAGAGCCAAGGTCACGACCCCATCTCTGATTGCCACAGCTCCCCTCAGTATTCAAAATTAGTAAGCATTGAAAGAGAACAGTTGGTCCTCCTCCCAATGGTCAGTGGGTAGGTAGAACCGGACTTGGACGACACTAAAGAGCATTGATACAGGTGAGGATGCTGCTTGAGTTACAACTCTGGGAATCTGTTGGAGGCAGTGCTGGAATTTTCCTTAGGACAGAGATATCTGTGCAATACTTGGGAAATGGCAACTTGCTCAGAGTTCAACCACTAGAATACCTATTGTGTGTGAGAGGTACCCCAGGGTCTTCTCCTACCTGGAATTCCTGATGCAGCTTGTCACATAATTCTCTGTCAGATGCAAGGAAAAGTAATTCAAGGAGTAGTGTGTGTATGAGCGAGCAGCAAGATCCCGGGGGAAACCAGAAGGGTATGAGCTCTTGGCTGGTCAGGGATTCAGCAGTGGACAGCAGGATGCCCATACCGGCTCAAGTCAGAAACACCAGGTGAGTCTGTGGCTCCTGCTTCAAGGTTCAAGGAGCAGGGAAGAGTGACTGTGCACCTGGGCTGAGGCTAGTCCAGCAGAGCTGGGGACAAGATGTCCCCTTTCTCCCTCCCTGAACCACCTCCCTAGTCCTCCCTCATCCCAGGAGGACCTGAGGAACCCTGGATGATAGAGGCCATCCCTGGATAAGGAAAGAGAGAGATGTCAACTCCTGAGTGTGGGATGTGTTCTTGGGTGGATGACCAAACCTTTTAACCAACTGTACGTCGAGGAGAGCAGAGTACAGTGGGTCTCACCAGGAGTCAGTGAAGTTCAGATGTTTGCAAATATCAGAAGCTCTGGAAATTAAGATTGTGTTGGGGAGAATTTCCAACATGACAACTTGTACCTTCTAAGCAGTAAAACATCATTCTCTTTGTTAACAAAATTAAACGTTAACCCAGGGTCCTCACATACTCTGCTTTCTAGAGGATGCCAACCAATGAAAGCAATGTTTCATGGGAGCATGCTGCTGCTTTCCCTGGCCCATGAATGCATTTGTTCCCAAGGGTTAATAGCAGTTTGACCTGCCTTTCTGCTTCAATGTTTATGTAATTGCAAAAGAGAAAGCACTGTTTCCATTAGCACATAATAAATCATGAAAAACACATTTGAAATAATAGTTTGAAAAAGGTGTGGCAACCCAGAGCGGAGCACCTCATGTTCCTGCACTTTCAGGAATCTGCACTTTCCTTCAGAGTGCTGCTAGGTGTTGGAGAGGGCAGGCAGGTGGCCCTGAACTGAAGCTGCGCAGAGCAGAGGCACATTCTTCCTATGGGGCCACTGCTGTTGTTGTCCCTGGAATCCCACCTGCCACCGTCCTGCCTGAATTCATCCTTCCTGTCCTCCTATGATAGCCCATTGCCCCGTTCAGACAACTCAGGCTGCCTTCCACCCTGTACCCACTTCAGCTTTACAAGGGCAGGCACAATCAGGCTTTTAATTTCTTTCTTCTTTTTTTTCCAAATATCCCCACAAAGACTATCTGCTGACCACAAACCACACAGAAAGACCATCTCTGCCTGGACCATAGCCAGTCGTTGAAGGACTCCAGCCCTCCAGTGTCTTCATGGTTATGATGTCTCGGGTGTCCAATGTACTTGTAGATAATCTCCTGCTAAACAGAATTCTATGTTTTCAAGGGCAGTTCTCTAAAAGCAGCTGGTTAATTATCTATGATCACTAAGTGTGAGCACTTCATATCTTTTCTCTGCACATTTGGGGTTTTCTGGAGACAGATTCACCCCATGCTTCCCCAGTGAGACCTGATTCTACTACAGCAGTCAGAGGTGAACATTAAGCAAGTTGGTCCCCAACTTCTGAGGTGTGTTTATTAGAGGCAGTGTGCATTAGGTCATAATTCCTAAAAACTTGGGAACCTAAGTCATTTGTGGACATCTTCAAGAAGATCATGATAGTGAAACACATGTGAATCTTTATTCTCATCTTTACACCGGAAGAGCCATTTGATGTTTTCAACATTCCATAACAGTGATGAAATCATTTAAACAGCTGCAGAAATAGGAATTAGCATTGATTCCCATCTGGAATATAAATGATTGGTAAACTAGAAGTAGGTGTGTTGTGATTGTGCATAGCTGGTGTGCAGATACAGCAGTAAATTTGAGCTCTGAGTGGTTGTAAAATAGAGATACTATACCCATTTTATCAGAGTCTGTCTAATCTCTAGCCCTGCAACATTCTATAATCAATGAAAGACAAACTAAAGACATCACTTGCAGTGAGGCAACCATGAGGTTTTGTCTCAGTTAATCAGATCTCGCATGGATAAAGACTTACTTTTTGTATGTAGACACATCCAGGTGAGGGCAGAGCAGAACTTCCTCATCAGCAGGTCAGCAAGTCCTAGGGAGGAGAAGGCTGGAGATGGGGGGAGTTGGCTGGTTCTTCTGCATGTCTATTAAATAACAAGTACTGACCTTACTTCACACCAGCAGGGAAAATGAGATAATGGGATTGGAGCTCTCTAGAGAGTTGTCCTTGTACCACTCCCTGGATATTTTATTTATAGATACTATGGCCTGAGAATTTCTAGGGGCACCTTGGGAAATTTGAAAGACATTGAAACAGAACAATTCCTGGAAAACATGGAAATGCCAGTTAGTAAAATAATTTTTAATAAAACACATGGTAGAGGTTGATAATGCAGGAGTTTAAATGGCTGCAGAACAGGAGCTCATGTGGAAGGTCTATCAGATTCTAGGAGGGGAGGTGCTTAGGTATGCAGATGGTTTAGAGATTTACCTATGTACATACACAGGTGTATGTATGTATGTGCATTAATAAATTCCACAAATTAAAGTCTCTCAGCTGTGTCTACTTTGCCAAAGAGGGTGTTTCTTGAGTGGTGCTAAATAAATTTGTCCTGTAGAATAAAAATAAGAGAGAGAAGCACACAGCTGAGCCTGTGGTGTGTGTAATGAGCTACTTGGGAGCTAGGGAGGAATGTCACAAGTTTGAGGCCACTATGGATAATTTAGTGAGCCCGACTCAAAACATAAGTTTTTTAAAAAGCAATGGGGATATGGGTCCATGGTAAAGTGCCCCTAGTTCAATAACAAGTATTGCCATAATTTTGTTATTTTAAAATATAAGATGTGGGATGGGAGATAGTGCAGATTGGTTTACAATCAAATTAAGTGGTTATCAGCTTGTAGGCAATTGTTAGAACAATATGAGGTTCCACTGAAACCTCATAGTAACCTCAAAGCAAATACCTTCAGTAGGAAGGAATGTAAAACATGCAAAGGTTACCAGGACAGAAATATCAAACTGCAGGCAGGCAAGAAGAGAGGGTCAATGTTAGAAATCAGTCCTCTCCTGTCAATGATTCCTTGAGTGTAAGTGGATTTAGTTCTGCAACCTGAACAGAGGGGCTGAATTTATGAAACCATGAAGTTTAATTATGAGCTGCCTCCTGAAGACTCACCTCACTGTGAGGACAGAGTGAGGCAATGGCACAGGGAGGGTGTTGTATGTTATGAAGGCCAAAGAGAGCAAGGGCAGCTGTACACACCTCAGCCAGACTCTAAGGACAGGCAGAGGCAAAGTCCAGTAATGACACGCCTTCAGCTCCTCAAGAGGATGTAACACCCAGCACACATCATGTCACACACCCATGTAGGGAAACACACATCAGGGATGGGAAGGCAGGAAAGATTAGTTCCTTGACAGCATGGGAACTGAGCACTTCAATTTCAAATATGCACAGGTCGCACTGCCAGCAAACCAACAGAAAAATACTAGATTGGAAAAACACTTCAGGCCAAGTGGGCCTAGCATATATGGAGAGGTCGTGCCATGGCAGAGCAACAGAGCACACCTTCTCCTCAAGCACAGACAGAACATTCTGGAAGGCAGGTTGCATGTTAGGGCACGGCATAGGAACAAGTTCAGGAAGATTATAATAATATGTGGTTTCCTTTGAACCACAGTGGCATGAAAGCAGAAACTGAGGACAGGAAGGAATTTGGAAAATCACAAATGAAAATACAGAGAAATTTTAAAATACACATCTGAACACCTAGTAAGTTGATAAAACAGTAAAAGCCAAGTCTAAATACCGTGAGATGGATAAAAATGGAAAAGCATCATGCCAAAATATGGGGGTACCTCCAAAGCAAACTAAGAAGACAATTTACAAGGAAAAAAATGAAAGTATAAAAATTGTAAAAAAAAGTATCTCAAGTAACTAGGAAATCAATAGACTAACTCATTCCAAAGTTAGCAGGGGAAATAAAGAAGAGGACTAGAGGGTTTGAGAGAGAAAAAGAAGAGAAAGAAAAAGATATCAAAGCAGAAATAACAGAAATACAAAGTATTAATAAAAATAAGTATGTTTTTGAAAAAGAAACAAAACCAACACATCTATAGGTTGATTAACAAGTAGAAAGAAAGAAAATCCAAATTAATGCAATCAGCACTGAAGGGGAGAGCTCACGCCCTTTTGCAGGACACAAAGCCCTACAGGAAAGCAGCATGAAGGAATGCATGCTGAGGGACAGAGGAGGAATCCTTGAGTGAGGAAAGGAACCACAGGCTCATGCACTTGCCCCAGGCCAGGACAGAAGAACCACAACCTCTGCTCAGACCAGCAATGTGCAAAGGGGAGGAATCTTTGGGAAGTTTCAAAAGAGGCATGAAGGCACCTTCCTGAAACTTCTACCCAGCAAGGTATTGAAAGACTGCAGAACAAGCAGGTGAGATAAAGCAAGAACATGCATCCACATAGGACAGAGAGAATAAAAATTCTCATTGTTTGCTGAGGACACAGGTAATATATAGAATTCACACACGTACACACACAAATTGCTAAATTGATAGCACTTTTAATAAAGTTGACAGATACAAAATAAGCATTCAAAAAGTTGAAGTATGCTGTAACCAAACAGCAAACTATCATAAAAATGAAGATAAATAACCCATTTATAATGGGTACAAAGCAATATGTAGTGATAAATTCAACCAGGAGGTTAAAGAAGTTACTGAGAATTAAAAATTTTCATTGGAAGAATGAATACATTATAATATATACACAACCAAAGGTCTGCGGATTTAATGAAATCACTGTATAAACTCTCCTTTTTCACAGAGAATAAACCATTTTAAAAATCATGTGCAAACACACACACACACACAGAAAGGAAATAATGAGCAAAAACTACAAAAGCAGGGAAAGTGTAAGACCATATTTCTAACCCTACCACAGAGCTGTACATAACTAAAATAGCACAGGACTTAGAAAATCTGGGTCATTTGGACAGTGGATCAGAACCGAGAGCCAGAAATGAACCTACTCATGAAAAGGGAATTGGTTTTGAAAAAGTATGTCACTACTGCCATGGAAACAGGGTAGTAATTCCAATAAAGAAGGCTGGGCTAGTCTCTCTGGATTTGCAGAGAAAGCAAGGCCGTGGCCACAGACAGCCTGGTGAAGGTGGACCTGAACTTGACAGCAGCCCTGGGGAAGCCTCGCCCCTGGTCTCTCCCACAGAAACCTCAGTGACTGAGGGAGTCCTGGGGCCTCACTGGCCTCTCTGGACCCTACTCCAGGGTGGGAAGCTGCTCCTTGAGAGGGCTGTCAGGGAAGAGGCACTGTGGCCACATCAGGGACAGCCAGGTGTGTCCCTCAGCCACTGGGGGGAACAGGGTGACAGTAACAGTAGAGGCAGCATCTCCCTCTGGACCCATGCCAAGCTGAACCTTCGGGTCAGGGCAAGACATAACCCCCACCCTCCTCCTTTTGCTCACTCCTCTCCACAGCCCTGTTGACAGCGCAGGCAGCAGGCAGCTCAGGGCTCCACACCCCCAGAAGTGAGGGAAGCCACAGCCTCTGCACGGCCACCAGTAAGTTCCCCAGAGCCTGCAAGAGCTTTGAACTGCTCCCACATCCTGCAGGACAAGGTCTTCAGTGAGTTCCGATTTTTCCTTAGACTATGGCTGACTGTAATTTTCATAAGACTTTTATAGGTCTAGAGAAAATTCTTATCCAAATGTCCTAATAAGAAATGTTTTTTTGGGTGATTAGACGTCAATTTTAAGATCTCTAAACCTAGTCTCCTTAATACAGATGACAGGGCATAAAACAATATTTTCTATGCTAATTTCTGAAACATGAACTCAGGATTTATTTCAAAGACTCCACTTTATTGTAGAATTTTGGTTTAAGGATATAGCAATATTCAAAGCAAATATCAACAATCTCATCATGCAAAACAGGATACTGACAACACTGTAATCAATGAATAGATTATTGAAAATATAAGGGAAAGTTTAATTCACTTATGAGGAAGAGAGTAAGACATGATAGAAAATAATGGTGAGATTAATAATATTTGTTTAAATTGCCAATATGTGACCACTAAAAAGAACCAAGTAGCAGTGACCTTAAGTGGTACAGTATCATTCATGAAAAGTTATTATTGTTGGTTTTGTGACAGATTAGGATGCTGTGAATCAGCATTTAAATTAAAGCCTGGCAGGAATTTCTGCCTCTATCGCCTTTGTATTTTTGTAGAAATATAAGTCTCAAAATGCAGGCTACAGCTGTCCCTCCAAAGAAAAAAAGAAAGAAACAAAAATCAGGAAAATAAAAGAACTTGAAACATGAGAAGAAAGGTGAGGAAACAAAAGCCAAGGGCAGGATCTGGATTAAGACGTTTAATCAGTCACCAAGGTGACCAAATGGACTCAGAAAAGTTAAAGGAGGAGGAAAGCACATTCACACAGAGAAGACAGAAACACACATTGTTACAGAAACTGACACAGTGGAAGAATATTCAGAATCAAAGTCCATTGACTGGGAAATAAGTGTGCACATGAGTAGTGGACAGTGCACATCCTTGTCTTCACTCCTCACATGTGAGTAGTGGACACGTGAGTAGTGGACAGTGCACATCCTTGTCTTCACTCCTCACACTTCAGCAGGACCATTCTCTGGAGGCCCGGGCTGCTTGGCCCTGCTCCTGTGACAGTGTCTGTGTGCTGCTGCATTCCATTAGGACATTCAGACTTTGTGAAGAAAAACTCAGAAAACATGATAAGACACCATGGAAAATGTGATCAATCAAATGGAATTTTATAGAAAAACTTTATTGTTAAAGCCAACAATGAATCCCCTTTCCTGCCAATCTCTCTCTCTCTCTCTCTCTCTCTCTCTTTCTCTCTCTCTCTCTCTCACACACACACACACACACACACACACACACACACACACAAACACACACACACACATTAAATAGGAACAAATATCAAGCCTGATCTTTCCACCCAACTTGCCCTTTTTTATTGCAGAACATTTCATCAAGAATGAACAGAACGTCAGGGCTCACGGGCTTCCTTCTCCTGGGTTTCCCTGGCCCATGCAGCCTTCAGCTCCTACAAGCTGGGGCTCTCGCCGCAGCCTACCTGGCTGCCCTGGTGGGGAATGGCCTCACCATCACCATCACCTCCCTGGACCCAGGCCTCCATTTGCCCATGTACTTCTTCCTGAGGAATATCTGCCTCATTTCTGCTGTGGTGCCCCAAGCTGTCACCAACTCTGTCACCCACTGCCACTCCATCTCATTCCTCGGCTGTGTGGCCCAGGTCTTCCTGGTGCCTTTCTCTGCAGTTGCAGAGCTGAGTCTCCTCACAGTGATGTCCATGGACCGCTATGCTGCCATCTGCCATCCCCTGCACTATGAAGCCATCATGAGCAGGGACACCTGTGTGCAGATGGTCACTCTGTCCTGGCTCAGCAGTGGCTTTGTATGTGCCATGCACACTGTGAGCACCTTTTCCTTTTCTTACTGTGGAAACCGTCAAATTCAACAGTTCTTCTGTGACATTCCGCAGTTGTTGGCTATTTCTTGCTCCCAGAACGTGACTGCAGAAGTCGTGCTCATCTTCATAAGTGCCATCCTGGACACTGGCTGCTTTGCCTGCATCATCGTCTCCTACGTCTTCATCTTCTCCACCGTCAGGTGGATCCCGTCCACAGCAGGGAGAGCCAAAGCCTACTCCACCTGCCTCCCCCACCTGGCAGTGGTAGTGCTTCTCCTCTCCACTGCCTTCACTGCTTACCTGAAGCCTCTCCTAGGGTCCTCCTCCTCCACTCACCTGGTGCTCTCTGTGGTCTATGTTGTGCTGCCCCCATCCCTCAACCCCGTCATCTACAGCCTGAGGAACAAGGCCATGAAGGCAGGATTGGAGAAGCTGGTCACCGGGAAGCTCCTGACAAAGCAGCACATCCTCCTGTTCCTCCACGGATAGAGCAGATCCCTCTCCATATTTGTGCATGTCCCAGGCTGCTCTAAGCTGGCCTGTTCTTGTCTCAGGGTTCCTGCAACCTTGGTGCTGATCGTGATCCAACTGGAGTGAAAGACACTGACAGGTTATCACTGAAGGGGGGCCTGGTCTGACATACTGCAGTCCAGGAGAACTGCCAGGGGGGCACTGGGGGTCTGCCCTCTTCCCATCATGCCTCTTGTCTTCCGCTTCTTGGATGAAATCATATATCTTGGGTTCAGATATTTTCAAGTTAGTTGTTTAAATGTCTTACTCAACTAAGGCTGTGGACTCTCTGGTGTCACTGATTGAAAGCCAAAGAGGAAATGTGCCCTGGGTGACCTCAAAGTCTCCTGGTAAATGGGCAGGAGGTCTGGACCTCCCTCACATGGAAGGACACTCTTGATACTGTTGTGTTGTATCTTTGCCTTTGTAGCAATTGTTTCCTGAGTCATTTCTTGTACCTTAAGATGCAAAACAACACCTAGTAAATAAAGTATCCCTCCAGCTAAAGAGCATATGTTAAATACCAATTGAGCAGGAGGCAGGTGTGACCTAGAGTCGCGTTCTTCACACACAGGCAGCTTTCTCACCACTATAGGGGCATGTGCACTGGCAGTGCCCCCTGGTCACAACAGTACACAATTTTGTGTTGTGGTAAATTAGAAGAATTTCTTTAAAAATTTTTGTGCAAAAGTAATGGCTATATTAAAACAATTCACTTTTCTTAACACTTTGAAAATATATTTATTTTATTCCATTAACCACTGCATGGAACTACCAAGTGACATTGTTAAATATGTGCTCATTAATATCTCTCTTTCATCACTGAATGTTCATATCTTTCCATTTACCTGCAGGGAAAATATGCTTCAAACCAAGCTGAGTTACTCCCAGCTCCTACCTGCCAAGAGAGAGACGGGAGGGGGAGAAGGAGGGTGTATGGGGAGGGGAAAGACAGAAAGAGAGAGAGAGAGAGAGAGAGAGAGAGAGAGAGAGAGAGAGAGAGAGAGAGAGATTATAACTGACCTTATTCATTTTCTGTCTGATGACTTAAGATAAATAACGATGTGTGGCAACAAAATTCTTCAAGGAAACATCTTCATAAGTGTTCATTGGAGCAGAAGGGAAGGTTGAAGCATGCCTTCTGTTTTACCTTTTATTATCTTAAGAGATCATGTTATCTTTTTGCTTTTATTATCTTATCAACATTCTATTTTTACATAAAACTACCATATGTTGTAGCAGACTTGCTGCTGAGTACCTACACAAAGGAAATGACATGAGGGTGCAGAAGGAGGTCAGCAGGACCACTGTCCTGCAGCTCCATTCAGGGCATCCTAGTAATGGATGCCAGAGTGTCCACCAAACACTTGAGAAATGGGCAGGCCAAGGAGGTGCGGCCTCCAATTCCAACATCCAGGAAAGTTGAGGAATGAGGATAGAAGATACAAGGCCAGCCTGGGAAACCTAGTAAGACCTTGAGTCACAATTAAAAATGCAAAGGTTGGGGGCCTGTTGCACAGCTCAGTGGAGAGTGCACTCAAGTTCAGTCCTCAGTGTCACCAAATGTATGATGAGTGGATGACAGTGCTGGTACATTTATATACAGAATAAAACTGAGCCTCAGAAATACAAGAATCTGCAGTCTGTGGCAGCATGGGTGAAGCTGGAGGTCACTGTGCTTGGTGAAGTAGCCAGACCCAGACAAGCGAGCGCTGCCCAGGGCCCTCACACTTGGAACAAAAACAGCTGCTTCACTGAGTGCAGAGCTGCAGGGTGGTCAGCAGAGGATGGAGAGTGGGGTGGGAGGAAGGAGGGTAGCCCAGGGTGGTCAGTGGGTGCAGTTACACAGAAGCAAAGATCTGCCCTGCAGTGACTATCAATGACAGCCCTGGAGGGTCTATTTCTAAAACCTGGAAGAAGGATTTTGGAAGTTTTCACTATAAACAAATGGCAAATGTTTCAGGAATATATGTGTCCATCCTGATTAAACATTATGCAATGTTAAGGAATGCACACATCGCATGGTGCCTCAGAATATGTACAATGTCCTTTTAATGTATCAACCAAAGTAAATTTAATTCAACTACACAAAATAGCAGAATATTGTTTACTTTGACTTTGGGTGGTGCTGTAGGCCACTTTTAACCACTATTATCAGTCACTCATATCCTTGGTGCAGAAAGAAAGTTAAACATAGATGGAGAACTTCATCATCTTTAGATCTGTAGTAGGTCAGTTTAGGCGCGGTTTGGCCATTACTGGACTCATTTCAGGCTTCACATTGCACCTCAGATGTTGGTTCATTATCATATGTACAGATGCTCATGCTCATCATGGAATCATATTCAATGCTGCTGAACACAGTGTGTGTTAACATGACCTAGTATCTCTCTGTGTCCGTCTTCAGCACTCGATGCTTTGCTCACTGGGTGTCACATGGAAGCCAATGAGGACCCGAGGGTCTGTTTTCTTTCCCTCCTGCTGCCTCCTCACTTTGTCTCTCTGGAGATGCCACAGGTTGCTCTAAGCCTCGGTGCTCAGGTCAGTTCTGATTCACTGCAGCCTCGGTCCCAGGGTTTGTTGGGCTGGCCCCTTCCTGTCTCCATGCACCGTGTCCCTGGGCACCTGGTCACTCACCAAGGGGCAGCACGGACCTCAGGTTACTCAGTCAGCACATCTTACCAGTGTTGTGCATAGGGGTGAGCTAATGATCTATAGAGTCTGAAAACCCTTTAACCCTAGCAGGTTTTCCAGATGAGACGTACATAAGATCATAGTTTAGGCTTTCAATTTCATAGTTTAGAAAATCCCATGGAAATCCTATCATTACTTTGAGACATACATTTATTGCATTTTGGAAGCCAACAATAAGTATGCACGGTTGTGAAATTCCCTACGAAGACACACGGTGTATGAATAAAATGTATCAAATGATGATGCATTTTATAGCAAATAAGAGAAACTAAGTAATTTAAGGTATTAAACAGAAATTAATATATATTACATTACATCATGCTTCCATTATGCTTATTCAAGACACAGCATTACACTTTAAGCTTCCATGTGGGGGCTGGAGTTGTGGCTCAGCCGTAGAGTGCTCGCCTAGCACATGCAAGGCCCTGGGTTTGATCATCAGCACCACATAAAAATAAATAAATAAAGATATTGTGTCCAACTAAAAATTTTTTTTTAAAAAAAGCTTCCATGTGTTACCCTAGTTTAATTACACAGAACATGTGGATCGTAAGTATAGCATCTTGTTTGAGTTGTTTAAGTTTAGGATGATAAATTGAATATAAAGCATATACTTTTATCTTCAATATTTTACAAGGAGAAAACTGTGAGTTACATACAAAATAAACTTTTGATCAATGTAGACTTCAGATCTTTTAAATAATATGAAGAAAGAACTAAAGTTGAGCTCCAGCCTGCTCCCCACTAAAGTTGAGGAAAATATGCTTCCTCCTTACTAACCATTTCCTACACAGTGTCAGCTGCAGGTGGGCACCCATTGGCACCACTAGTGTGGCCCATTCTGGCCAGAGCTGGCCTCATGCTTCATTGTCCAAGACATCTCTTCCTATCTCCTGTTTCTAAATATCTGAAAAATCTCTGCCAAATAACCTATAATAAATTGCATTTATAATACATTGCACATAATACTAATTCCTTCTCAAGCAATCCATTCCATGACACCATTGTGAAACTTTAAATTTCCTTGCAGCTAAATACTGATTTTGATGTAGACTATACTGTTCATGTGAAGTCCACTCATGAACCTACAGGTACAATAACAAAATCTTGATTTTTAAAAATTTTATGTTGACATTTTTTCCCATATTGCAAATTTCTCTTTCAAGTGACTGAAATTTTATTTTACTTTTTGAAATAATTTTTTAATATTAATGCATGTTATAATTTCCCTACCTACACAATGCCTAGGATGTAAAGATTGCAGCAAATATGTTGATCATATAAATGACGATGAGCATGTGTATCCTGAATTCAAAGGATTCAGAATTTGTTTACCCAGAAAATTTGAAGAAAAGCAGAAGTCCTATCCTTGAATATTCTCAAATCTGCATCAACCAAGGCCCTTGTAACCCACTGACAAGCATGAGGAGCTGCCCCTCCCCAGAGGAAAGTGCACACCCTGATGATGCACAGAAGGGGGCCCGAGGTTGGCATTGGCCTAGACTTTCTTAGTGTCTAAATCTCCACTAAGCAAATTTCTAAGCAGTGGTTTGAGACTGCACAGGTTGCTTGATTTTATAGGGGTCACCATTTACTCTTGGCCTCTCATTTTACCCAGAGGTCCAAGTGACAAGCTCATGCCCCAGTGTTTAGAAACAAGCAAGCCCAGTGTCTCTATGAATCTTATATCAATAATTCAAGTGCCGGGAAGGGGCCCTCAGCAAATGATGTTAGTCACCCCTCAACTGTCATTGACTGGGGACCTACTGCTGTGCAGACACTGCAGCTGAAGCCACTGTTGCACTGAACAGATTCATGCAGATTCTTCTCTGGGTGCTCTGTGTGGTTTTAACTAATGTCTTCCCACATAATCTCCCTGAGCAGAAAATAAAAACTAAAGAAAAATGGGAGCTCCTGGAGCACTCCTGTGAGAAAGCATGGTCCCAGGGAGCAGGGGAAGGTGAGGCCCTGTGCTGGGTGCCCACGCCCCTATAGTGGTGGTGTCTCTCTACAGGAGTGGTCTTCAGCAGGCTGGCTTCCTGTACACCAGTGATCAGGGCTCTATTTTCACATATAGCCCAGTCATTAACTAAATATTCCATTTGACACTTATGTTTATATTTTCAAACAGTGAAATAAATTTGGAAAAATCAAATATTTAAAATGACAGCGTTTTATACCCTTAAAGAATGTGCAATTATATTAAATATTACCTTTGCAAAAATACATGAAAATTAAAGGAGTAATGGAAATTAAGTGGAAAAAAATATCATGTGTAACCAAAGAGTAGAGATAAAAGTTCATAGAAGAAAACTACAAAATTGTTCAGACTAAGATTTTAAAAAAGTAAACTATATTTTTACTGGAAAAAATCCATCTGGTGCAACAACAGATGAAAACAGGAGAAAAAGCAACTGAAGATAATGACTGACAGCCAGAAGTATCCCATGTCCTAAGTCCATGGCTCCAGTCCAGTGGTGATAGAGCTTCATCAAATGATTTTCCTTCAAAAATTACAGGCACTAGATGTGTTGTTGCACATGACAGTATATTGGAAAGCTTTCTTCACACATTAAATGTGACTATAGAATCCTGATATCCCAATGAGACCAGATGACATCCAATATATAAAAGTATACAGGGAAGAAACTCACTTCCGAGCATCAGTAGAATATTCTACCAAACTTCTAAATAAAGTGGGGGATCCACAATGACTCATATACAGATAAATGACTACACACACACACACACACACACACACACACACAACAGCAAATTGGAGATTAATCTGCAAAAAGAAGAGATGGCTGAATATAGAGCCCAATACAATGTGTACCTAGGATTCTAAGACAGTGCCTGTCTTCCACATGCCCAGTTTCCCCAGGACTGGAACAGCAATCTCTCTTCACCCTGAGGATGAGATCACAGGAATTACTAAGGGCAAAGACTGAGAGGGGTACAATCTCAATTGAACTTCCAGCTCCTTTGAACATATATGTATGAATTCCAGAAAAAAAAAGACATTTAGGTATTGCATCCAGAAGATGTGTTGCAGGAAGTTGTGGAAACAACAGTGAGCAGAATCAAAGCTCAGACTACAATCTCCATATGGGTTTATCTCAGGTTAACATCTTCATATTCACTTGCTTTACCAGCTACACACCACAATGACCATTCTTTATATTCAACAATGCACAAGTAAAACTCTTCTGTGGAATTAAAATTTTTTTAAAAAATGAAAGATGCTGGGTTTGTCTTGTGCTTATCAAATACCATCTACATTGCTGTTACTTTTCATTCATTTCCATATTATAATTAAACACATATAATGCTCTGTTTTGAATGTCTTTTGAGTATTTCCTTTAAGGTTTTATGTGCTAGAGGAAGGTCCACAGTTTAACAGTATGGTTGGTGTTTACCCTAAAGCATTAAAGTCAGCATACTGTACTGATAGATGCATACCCATGTTCTTAGTAGCACAATTCATAATAGCCAAACTATGCAAACAATGCAGATGTCTGTCCTTGGATGAATGGATACAGAATATGTGGTAATACACATTTTTTATTCAGTCATAAAGAAGCATGAAATTATGTCATTTGCAGAAAAATAAATGGAGCTTGAGAAAATTAGATGGAGAAAAATAAGCCAAATGCATAAAGTCCAGAGTCATATATATGATCTCAGATGTGAAAGCTACAAAGGACAAAAATGTGTGTGGGGTGGACCTCAGAAAAATCACAGGGAGACAGTAGAGTATAGGACAGTGTCCAGTGGAGAGAGGGGGAGAGGGGAAAGTGGAAAAGTGGGGAGTGACGGGGGCATATTATATTGTTGTATGTGCACATGTATGAATACAAACAATGAGTTTCATTATTTACCACTATAATGCACCAATAAAAAATATGGAACAAGAACAGTCCTGAGGTGGTGAGGCCTTGAATGATTCCACACGGGAGCAGCACCATATGAGAGACTAGTGTGGCTCTGATAGGACTAGATCTGTTCCTGTCAGACCAAGTTGTTGTAAAGTGTGACCAATGACTTCCTCCCTGTCCTCATGCCTCCTGGCTCACACAGTGCCCCTTCTTCACATGGCCAGTTCTCTTTTTGATTCTCCATTGTTTTACTATATTCAATGGTGGTACCATGATGTTTGCACTTCCCAGCCATCAAAATGGTCAAATATTCTTCTTTCTTTAGACATTACACAAAATTAGGTATTCTCTTGTGGAATACAAACACCAGGAAAACCCTCCTTTAGCCAAAATTATAGGAAGTCAGCAAGATCGTGGGTTAGGCAGTAACAAACCATCAATCCTCATGAAAATATTGAAAATCTATAGATTGGCTACTCTTTTGAGAACTATAGACATTCTTCAATGACCCATATGAACCCTCTGGATGTCCAATCAACAAAAACTCACATCCAGTTAGTAGGGAATTTTGTAAAGTCTTTTCATATTCTTTTTTTCCTTTTAAATCTTTATCACATTTATACATCATAACATACAAGAGAAAGTAGTCCTATTCTCAATTTCCTCCCTTGGGATGGAGGGAAAGGGACAGAATTTGATGCAGTCTGTCCTATCTGTAGGACATCATAGGAGCTATTTCTGTATCACTTGACTCAGATTTTAAAGAGCAATAGCAGCAAAATTGTTTCCCAAAGTTGGAAATTGCCAATTTCTGTGGCAGGCACCATGGGAATGAAAGATCAAAGGAGAGAGACCTGCAGATATGTTGGGGCAAGATATTTTAGGCCAAGAAACATAAAAGAGCATTCCGTCACTATGAAAAAGAATATATAAGAATCACAGGAAAGTGAATACATATAAAAGCATCCATGACCTTGGGAGGATTGTGGGGAGACACATGCACAGGGAAGGGAAGACACAAGCTGAGTAAAGATGCCTCTCAGTGAGCCTTCAGATCAATGATGTTTCTAGCACACATAGAACCAGCCTTAAATGGCAGAATATAGTTGATGTCTTATAAAAAGCCCCCTTGTCAATAAAAGATCATATGACACACAAAGAAACAGGGAAATGTGTCTAGTTAAAGGAACAATACAAATCTACAAATACTAAACACACCAACTCCAAATTTACTAGACAATGATTTAATATCCATTGCTTTAAATACATTCAAAAAGCTAAAGGAAAATACTAAGAAAGCAAAAGAGAAAAATTATACCTGGAAAAAGTGAAAGTACCAACAATTATATAGAAATTGTAAAGTAAAGGAAATGGAAAAATTCTGAAGCCACAAGTCAGAAATGAATTGAAAATGTACTTAAATGTTCAATATCAAACTCAAACTCACCAAAAGAAGAATCAAGAAACTGGAAGACAGTTAATTTGAAATTATTAAGTCTACCAAAAAGAAAATGACAAAAAAGTAAATATTCTTAGAAACTTACAAGATGATATCAGATTGTAGAGAAAGATTTGAGACCTTCTGTAAAAACATACAAAAACTATACATACTTAAATAAATATATATGTAAATATATCTGCAAATCCAAGACGCTCAATGTACTCCAAGTAAAATAAATCCAAAGAGATGAAGACCAAGAGTCATTATTATCAAAGTGTCTAAAGCAAAGGCAAAAAAATATTAAAAGGCACAAGAGAAAAGCAACTCATCACATGAAACTAATCCTCTAGAATATTACTGGTCAGTCTCTCAGTAGAAACTTTGCATGCTAGAGAACAGTGGTTTGATATATTTAGCATTGGGAAAGAGAAACTAACAGCTGAGAATTTTATATATGGCAAAACTACTCTTTAAAATAAGAGAGAAATAATGATATTCCAGAAACAATAAAAAGTAAGCAAGTTAATTAGCACTATACATGTCCCACAAGAAATGGTTAAATTAAAATAAAAATGGCAATAGACAGTGATATGTAGTCATATAAAAATAAAGTTCTCTGATAAAGGAAAATATAAAAGCTACTAATATTGTTATTTCAGTTGATTTCTCCACATTTAACTTTTCTTACAGTTTAGAACCAAATGATTTTAGGTTTGTTATTTGGGAGATAACATATTAATATATAATTTGTGACATTGTTAATGCAGTAAGGTGAAATCTAAGAAAGTAGAAATTTTGTGCATGATCAAAATTAAGTTTGTGACTTTTTAAAACAGAGTGTTATGAAGCAAGATAAACTTAGGTTGATAGATATCATTCCCAAGCTAACCAGACACTCACACACTCACACACAACATGTATTTATATTACTTAATAAAAAGAAGTGAATCAAAATATGTCACTACAAATAATAATCAAACTCAAAGGACATCAATAAAGAAATAAATAAAAATGAAAGAGCTCAAAGACACATAGAAAACAACAAGTGACAAGAAGAAGTCCTTTGTCATTAACATCATTAAATGTAATTGGATTAGGTTTTCCAATAAAAGTACACACATCAGTAAATTGAATTTTTAAATTTTTTTGGTCCTGAAGATTGAACACAGGGTCACTTAACCACTGAGCCACATTTCCAGCCCTATTAGAGACAGGGTCTCAATGAGTTGCTTAGTGCCTCACTTTTGCTGAAGCTAGTTTTGTTCTTGAGATCCTCCTGTCTCTATCAAACAGCTAGAATTACAGGTGAGTGTTACTGCACTTGGTGAGCAAATTGGATTTTAAAAATCATACAACCTTTTACTGTATCTTAGAGTAGCAACTCAGATTTTAGTAAACACAAAGGCCAAAATAAGAAAGATAAAAAATGCATTCCATTTAAAAAGCAACTGAAAGATACCAGGGTGCTATAAAAATATCAGAATGCAAATTAATTCAAAGTCAAAAACTTAAAAATACAATGGCCGTTACATAATGATAAAAGGTCACACACATGTGGGATTAACAATCATGAGCACATATTCACCACACATCAGAGCTTCATAATAATTTGAGAAAAATGGCAGAAAGGAAAGGGAGAGACAGCTCTGAACTCATATTCATATACTTCAATACCCAACTGAATTTAACTAGAAGCTACAACAGGGAACAGATAGGAATATAGAAAACTAAAACAGCACCACATACCACCTGGACCTAACAGACCTCTCTATAGCACTCCACCCAGTGATAGGGAAGGGATAAACTTGAAATAGGCATTGTAACTACATAGCAAAGACAGAAGAAAAATGATAAATACACAAATGTGTGTAAATTAACATTGTCTCATGAGAAAACAGGCAGTTAAAGAAGAAATTGCCATCACTATCAGCAAATTTCTGTATAAAAATGAAAATAAAAGCACAACACACAAAAACTGAAAGGATGCCAAGAGACCTGTGGGAAAAGGAGATTTGTATTTGAATATACTCAGATTCAAAAAAGAAAGACTTCACAGCAGTCAATTAACTTTACACATTGAAGACATAGAACAAGCAAAACAAATTAGACACAAACTTAGGAAAGAATGGAGTAATAGAGACTGAAAACAAAATAAAGAAAAACTAAATTGAAAATCACAAAGAAAAATCAATGCTCAGCAAAACAGCAAGACTTTTTTTTCAACATAAAATGAAAATTAAAGACCTGGGGATGGAGCTCAGAGATAAAGTGCCCGGGTTCAATACCCGGTATCATAAAAAGAACTTTAACAAAACTCTTACACAATAAAAGACAGAAAGTATAGCCTAACTCATTTTTTGAGACTAGCATGACTTTATGCCAAGCCAAAGGAAAAAATATTAAACACAAAACAGATATCCCAGGTGAGTAATTTTAAAATCCTACTCCTTGGTATTGATCCAAAAGAAGTAAAATCAGCATACTACAGTGAAACAGACTCATCAATGTTTATAGCAGAGCAATTCACTCTGACCAGTCGTGGTCTAGCTCAGAAGCCTGTCAGTAGATGATGGATTAAGAAAATACAGTACAAACACACAATGGGGTTTGACTCAGCCATAAAGAGGAATGAGATCATGGCCCTTTCAGGTAAATGGATGGAACTAGTGAACATCATGCTAAGTGAAGAAGACAGACTCAGAAATCAAGGGTTGAGTGCTTTCCCTCATGTGTGGAAGAGCAGAATTAGGAAAAAATTTAGGAATCCCATCAACAAAGCAGGAAAATCAGTGAAATAGAGGAAAGGGGCTGAGGAAAAGGGAAGAAGAATGGGAAAGGAGAAAAATGGTGGAATGAATTTATCAAATTGTCCTGTCTACATATATGAGTATATCAGTGAATTCTACCTTTATGGGTATCTATGAAGATCAGTTTAAAAGATACATATATAGAAGGAGCATCAGAAGAGGAGAGGAAGGGGAATGAGGGAGGGAGGAAAGGAGGGAAAGAGGAGGCACTGGGAACTGTATTAGAGTAAACTATGTTCCATGCTTGTATGACTATGTCATAATAAACCCCAACATAGGAATAACTAAATTGTACTCATAAAACATTGAAGTATGCTTAATAATATGCTTCATTGTTTAAAAGCACATGGAAAGTGTTACACAGCATAAATAACTGGCACTTATCCCTAAATGCAAGAGTTTCAATGCCCATACAGAAACATAATCTCTCATGTCACAATACATGCTAGCAGGAATAAGGGAGATAAAGCACTGATGATCCTCTCCCCTGGTGGAGAAGAGGCACTCTGTAAAACTCATTATAGTTTCATGATAGGCTATTAAACTGAAATTAAAGAAAATGGGAATCCACTTAGGGAAACAATAGAAACAGGGAAAGAATTTGAATAGCAGGAATAATAAGAAGGATACTACCTCTGAACAGTCAGAGTCTTACAGTAAATCTCAAAGCAAAGACAATGACCAATGATGAATGTCTGAAAGTTTCCTTCTAATATCAGAACAAGAAAAATTTCCTACTTTCACTACTTTCATTTAATGAAGAACTGTATGTCACAGCCAGAATAATGAACTAAATAAAAATAAATAAAAGACTTTAAAAAAATAACTGACAAAATTATCTTAATTTACTAATAGCATGATATTATCTGTTTAAAAAAATCATAAAGTTTTCCCAATAAACTGCTATAATTAATAAATGAGTGCAGCTAAGGTGCAGAATACAGAACCATAGAAATAAGACAGTGATGTCTATAACATAACCATGAGCAATTGGAAGAGATAAAGAAAACAATTCCATTGGTAGTAGCAACAAAAAGAATAAACACGATTGTCTTTTGCTCTGATTTCCTTCCAATATGGATTTGAGGTCTCTCTCTTGACAGTGGCAAGAGGCCAAGGTGAGCACTCCCTGGAGGAGCTCTGACTGGGGAACATCAGGTTCAGGTGTGTCAGACAGAGGGCAGAGAAGGAAGTGAAAGCCCAGCGCACTGGGATACCAAGATGGCATCAGAGTGCATTACCCCCGTGTACCGAGTCACTGCGCAGGTGAATAACAAGTTAGAACGACCAAAATCTATCTTGTTAGGAATTTCCAGCAAAATTGGGGAGCACTGAAACCTAGAGGAAGGATTTCCATCACCAAGGACCGGTTACTGGGTCTCAAACCTGGAGATCCAGGCTGAGTGATCCGCGACCCGCCCTGTGGCTAGAGACGGCGGGGCACCGAGAAGTGGCCAGCAACGCAGACAGAAATGGTGCTGCGGATTCTGTGGAGTCCTGCCGCTGTGCCCTCACTGAGCTCCGGGCTGAGTTCAGGGTTTGAGATGGGGGAAGGAAGCGGTCCAGTTACATCCCCCACACTGGACAGTCCATCAAGGAAGTCAGCGGCCACCATCTTGGAGAGCTGACGTCACCATCGCCAGTTTCCGACAGATTGTAGCAATAGAACAGGTGTGTGTTATTCAGCCCATCACCCATACAGCGGGGAATTCGCATAAAATCTCCCCCCGGCTTTCTGGGGGAGGGATTATCAGAACGAGCTTGAATAGAGATGTAGGGAACTCCCCCTCCCATCAGTGGCGAAAAGGAAACCTGTCTTGCCAGCTCTGGGGGAGGGGCAAGCTGAAGAAATCTAAACAATAAGGTGCCGGTTCTCAATAGCCACCCTCCACACCCAGCAAACTGCAGGCCCAGAGTATAGTTTGAACTGCCAAGAGGCATCACACTGGGGAAGGCTTGGCTAGCAGGAGAAGCCAGGGGATGAGAGGCCAGGAATAAACCTAAGCTAACAGGTTTTTGATAGACATCAGGGGCGGGAGGAGGGAGCAGCCTCACATGGACTGTATACTACAGCCAGAGGGCAAAATCTTGGCCTGGAAGGCACAGCACGACCTACTGGAAGTGAAGAAAATAGAAGCCTAACAGTGCATTTTTTTTCCTTTTCTCATTTTTTTAATTCTTTGATTTTTTAATTTAAAATTTTTTTGTTGTTAATTATTTTTTTTTCAATTGTAATTTTTTTCAATTGTAATTTTTATTTTACTGCGTTTTATATTATTATTTTTATCACTTCTTTTCTTTTCTATTCTTTTCTCTTTCTTTCTTCTCTCCCTCTCTCTTTCTTGGTTTGTGTCCTTACATTTTCCCCATCTTTCCTCTTAAGCATGAACACCCAGATTACATATAACTTACTAAATGCAAATAGATGAATACTAGGAATAGGTCTATAGTCCACCTAAGCCCTTAACTCCCCCCAAGTACTCCTGTCTATTCTCTTGTTAATATCCGCCTGCATTTGAGCAACCCCTCAAAGAAGTTAACATATACTAACCTCCATACCATCAAATCACCCGATCTTAACATAAAATCCTAAGTCCAAACCTCAATTCTCTATATGCCATCAAAATCTGAAGGCCTTTAATGAAACTAATGAATTTACCTTAAATCACAATTAAATCCAACATCTCTAAACATTGTCTCCTAACACAAAGGAGAGATAGAGGAACTATAAAAACCAAAACAATTTTAAAGGAGAAAACAGAAACACAGCAGTCAAACAGAGTTGGAAAGTAACTTGAGCACCATGAAAAAAACAAGGGAAAAAAGGATTACAAACAATGCAGGACAACTTAAATACACAGGAGAACCTAGAGGCTTCAGAAAAATGGACAGAGAAAGAACTCAAGGCATACCTAACTCAGATGGAAAGGAATCTTAGAGAAGACATTAGACAGCAAGTTCAAACGATGAAGTATATTTTGAAAAGGAATTAAATAAGCAAATTCAAATGGCAAAGAACGAGCTCTACCAGAAAATAGAGATTTAAAAAAAAATCAAACAGTTATCCTAGAAATGCAGGAAACCATAAACCAAATTAAAAATTCAAACAAGAATATTACAAATAGACCAGATCAAGTAGAAGCCAGATCATCAGATAATGAAGACAAAGTTTATCAACTTGAAAAGAATATAGTCAACACAGAAAGGATGCTTAAAGCTCACGAGCAATCTATCCAAGAGATATGGGATATCATAAAAAAACCAAACTTGAGACTCATTGGCATAGAAGAAGGCATAGAGGTTCAAACCAAAGGAATGAAGAATCGATTGAATGAAATAATCCTAGAAAACTTCCCAGATATGAAAGATGAAATAGATTGCCAAATCCTGGAAGCCTACAGGACCTCAAAAATTCAAAACCATTATAGACCAATTCCAAGATATTATGAAGATATCCAATATACAGAACAAAGAGAGAATATTGAAAGCTATGAGAGAAAGGAGGCAGATTACATTCAGAGGTAAACCAATTAAGTTAACAGCTGATTTTTCATCACAGGCGTTGAAAGCAAGAAGATCCTGGAACAACATATTTCAAACGCTGAAAAGTAATGGATTCCTACCAAGAATACTGTATCCAGCAAAATTAAGCTTCAGATTTGACAATGAAATTAAAATATTTCATGATAAACAAAAGTTAAAAGAATTCACAGCCAGAAAACTAGCACTGCAAGGCATCTTGAGCAAAACACTACAAGGAGAGGAATTGAAAAACAGCACCCAAAACTAACAGTGGGAGGAAACTCAGTAAAGGGAAGGAAAAAAAAATAACCAAAAAAGAAAAACTAACCATATTAAAATAAATAAATAAACAAGCATGACGGGAAGTACTAACCATATGTCAATAGTAAACTTAAACGTTAATGGCTTAAATTTACCAATCAAGAGACATAGGCTAGTAACCTGGATTAAAAAAACAAATCCAACAATATGCTGCCTTCAGGAGACTCATATGATAGGAAAAGACATACACAGGCTGAAGGTGAAAGGTTGTGAAAAATCATACCACTCACATGGTCCTTGGAAGCAAGCAGGAGTGGCCATACTCATATAGAATAAAATCAACTTTAAACCTAAGTTAATCAAAAGGGATAAAGAAGGCCACTATATACTGTTAAAAGGAACCATCCACCAACAAGACATAACAATTATCAATATGTATGCACCAAACAATGGTGCTGCGACATTCTTAAAACAAACTCTCCTCAAGTTCAAGAGTCAAATAGACCACAACACAATAATTATGGGTGACTTCAACACACCAATCTCTCCATTGGACAGATCCTCCAGACAAAAGCTGAATAAAGAAACTATAGAACTCAATAACACAATCAATAACCTAGACTTAACTAACATATATAGACTATATCAACCATCATCAAGTGGATACACGTTCTTCTCAGCAGCACATGGATTGTTCTCAAAGATAGACCATATATTATGCCATAGGGCAACTCTTAGTAAATATAAAGGTGTGGAGATAATACCATGCATCTTATCTGATCATAATGGAATAAAACTGGAAATCAATGATAAAAGAAGGAAGGAAAAATTCTGCATCACCTGGAAAATGAACAATATGTTACTGAATGATCAGTGGGTTACAGAAGACATAAAGGAGGAAATCAGAAAATTCTTGGAGATACATGAAAATACAGACACAACATATGGGAATCTATGGGATACAATGAAAGCAGTTTTAAGAGGGAAATTCATTTCCTGGTGGTCATTCCTCAAAAGAAGAAAAAACCAACAAATAAATAAACTCACACTTCATCTCAAAACCCTAGAAAAGGAAGAGCAAAACAACAACAAATATAGTAGAAGGCAAGAAATAATTAAAATCAGAGCAGAAATCAATGAAATTGAAACAAACAAAAAAAAAACATTGAAAAAATTGATAAAACTAAAAGTTGGTTCTTCAAAAAAATAAATAAGATCGACAGACCATTAGCCATGCTAATGAAGAGAAGAAAAGAGAGAGCTTAAATTACTAACATATGGGATGAAAAAGGCAATATCACAATGGACACTACAGAAATACAGAAGATAATTAGAAATTATTTTGAAACACTATATTCCAATAAAATAGAAGATATCGAAGATATCGATAAATTTCTTAAGTCATATGATTTGTCCAGATTGAGTCAGGAAGATACACACAATTTAAACAGACCAATAACAAAGGAGGAAATAGAAGAAGCCATCAAAAGACTACCAACTAAGAAAAGCCCTGGACCAGATGGATATACAGCAGAGTTTTACAAAACCTTCAAAGAAGAATTAATACCAATACTATTCAAGTTATTTCAAGAAATAGAAAAAGAAGGAGATCTTCCAAATTCATTCTATGAGGCCAACATCACCGTGATCCTGAAACCAGACAAAGACACTTCAAAGAAAGAAAACTACAGACCAATATCTCTAATGAACCTAGATGCAAAAATCCTCAATAAAATCCTGGCAAATGGAATACAAAAGCATATCAATGTAATTGTGCACCATGATCAAGTAGAATTCATCCCCAGGATGCAAGGCTGGTTCAATATACAGAAATCAATAAATGTTATTCACCACATCAATAGACTTAACCATAAGAACCACATGATCATCTTGATAGATGCAGAGAAAGCATTCGACACAGTACAGCATCCCTTTATGTTCAAAACACCAGAAAAACTAGGGATAACAGGAACTTACCTCAACATTGTAAAAGCTATATATGTTAAGCCTCAGGCTAGCATCATTCTGAATGGAGAAAAACTGAAGGCATTCCCTCTAAAATCTGGAACAAGACAGGGATGCCCTCTCTCACCACTTCTATTCAATATAGTTCTCGAAACACTGACCAGAGCAATTAGACAGACAAAACAAATTAAAGGCATAAAAATAGGAAAAGAAGAACTTAAATTATCACTATTTGCGGTAGACATGATTCTATACCTAGAAGACCCAACAGGGTCTACAAAGAAACTACTAGAGCTAATAAATGAATTCAGCAAAGTGGCAGGATATAAAATCAACACGCATAAATCAAAGGCATTTCTGTATATCAGTGAAAAAACTTCTGAAATGGAAATAAGGAAAAACACCCCATTCATAATATCCTCAAAAAAAATAAGATACTTGGGAATCAACCTAACAAAAGAGGTGAAAAATTTATACAATGAAAACTATAGAACCATAAAGAGAGAAATAGAAGAAGACCTTAGAAGATGGAAAAATATACCCTGTTCATGGATAAGCAGAACTAACATCATCAAAATGTTGATATTACCAAAAGTTCTCCATAGGTTTAATGCAATGCCAATCGAAATCCCAACGGCATTTCTTGTAGAAATAGATAAAGCAATCATGAAATTCATATGGAAAAACAAAAGACTCAGAATAGCAAAAGCAATTCTAAGCAGGAAGTGTGAATCAGGTGGTATAGCAATACCAGATTTCAAACTGTACTACAGAGCAATAGTAACAAAAACAGCATGGTACTGGTACCAAAACAGGCAGGTGGACCAATGGTACAGAATAGAGGACACAGAGACCAATCCACAAATGGAGGAAGGATAGCATCTTCAACAAATGGTGCTGGGAAAACTGGAAATCCATATGCAACAAAATGAAACTGAATCCCTTTCTCTTGCCATGCACAATAGTTAACTCAAAATGGATCAAAGAGCTTGATATCAAATCAGAGACTCTGCGCCTGGTTGAAGAATAAGTTGGCTCCGATCTACATATTGTGGGGTTGGGCTCCAAATTCCTTAATAGGACACCCATAGCACAAGAGTTAATAACTAGAATCAACAAATGGGACTTACTCAAACTAAAAAGTTTTTTCTCAGTAAGAGAAACAATAAGAGAGGTAAATAGGGAGCCTCCATCCTGGGAACAAATTTTTACTCCTCACACTTCAGATAGAGCCCTAATATCCAGAATATACAAAGAACTCAAAAAATTAAACAATAAGATAACAAATAACCCAATCAACAAATGGGCTAAAGACCTGAACAGACACTTCTCAGAGGAGGACATACAATCAATCAACAAGTACATGAAAAAATGCTCACCATCTCTAGCAGTCAGAGAAATGAAAATCAAAACCACCCTAAGATACCAACTCACTCCAGTAAGATTAACAGCCATTATGAAGGCAAACAACAACAAGTGCTGGAGAGGATGTGGGGAAAAGGGTACTCTTGTATACTGCTGGTGGGACTGCAAATTGGTGCAGCCAATTTGGAAAGCATTATGGAGATTCCTGGGAAAGCTGGGAATGGAACCACCATTTGACCCTGCTATTGCCCTTCTCGGACTATTCCCTGAAGACCTTAAAAGAGCATACTACAGGGATACTGCCACATTGATGATCATAGCAGCACAATTCACAATAGCTAGACTGTGGAACCAACCCAGATGCCCTTCAATAGATGAATGGATAAAAAAATGTGGCATTTATACACAATGGAGTATTACTTTGCAATAAAAAATGACAAAATCATAGAATTTGCAGGGAAATGGATGGCATTAGAGCAGATTATGCTAAATGAAGCTAGCCAATTCCTAAAAAACAAATGCCAAATGTCTTCTTTGATATAATGAGAGCAACTATGAACAGAGCAGGGAGGAAGAGCAGGAGGAAAAGATAAACTTTAAAGAGAGACATGAGGTGGAAGGGAAAGGGAGAGAAAAGGGAAATTGCATGGAATTGGAAGGAGACCCTGATTGTTATACAAAATTACATATAAGAGATTGTGAGGGGGAAGGGAAAAAAAACAAGGTAAAGAATTAAATTACAACAGATGGGGTAGAGAAAGAAGATGGGAGGGGAGGAGATGGGGGATAGTAGGGGATAGGAAAGGTAGCAGAATACAACAGTTACTAATATGGCATTATGTAAAAATGTGGATGTGTAATCTAAGTGATTCTGCAATCTGTATTTGGGGTGAAAATGGGAGTTCATAACCCACTTGAATCGAATGTATGAAATATGTCAAGAGTTTTGTAATGTTTTGAATAACCAATTAAAAAAAAAAGCCCAGCGCACTACACAGAAGGAATGTACTGCTCTCCTATGCTCTTGTCCCAGATGTGTCAGAGGTGACAACTGAGAGTTGGAGGTGACAGGGAGAAAGAGTTAAGTTTGGGGAGAGAAACCATGGGACTCTGCCTTCATCAAGGTCCACAGGCATTATTTGTAGTCTTTCTCAGGGAACTGGCTAATGTAAAGAAAACTCAGCAAAGGGGGCACTTGTATACTTCACTGTGGTGCTAGCCAGCTGGCCAGCAGCTGCGGGGGTGTTGGATTTGTGCTCAGTGAGATGGGAAGCCAGCTGCCTCATCTCCACAGCGACATGAGAAAGGCTGACTTCACTCAGGTCAAAGGTGGTAGGTACAGCTGGGCTTCAAACCACTTAGGTGAGGTCTGTAAATGGACCACAAGGAAGCAACTCTATTAATCAAGGACATGAGAATAAAACATTCAGGAATTAACTTGGACAAGGAGGTGACAGGCTCCTGTACAGAAAATTACAAAACACTGCAGAAAGAAGTCACAGTAGTCACGGATGAATGGAAAGGTATTCCACACATAGGAAGTTGAAGACTTGAGCATTCAGAAACCAGATAGAGATGTTCAAGTGACCTAAAGACATTCCTGTAGGTGAGATACACAGAGGAATCATGCAGAGTTCAAATAATAACAAATGTTGGAGAGAAAGTGAGGAAAGAAACACTTTTACACTGTTGGTGGGACTGTAAATTAGTACAACAACTATGGGAGTCAGTATGGAGGTTCCATGAGAGACTGGGCATGGAGCCACCATTTGACCCAGCTATACCACTCCCCAGTATTTATAAAGAATTAAAGTCATCAGACTACAGGGATACATGCAGACCCATGTTTATAGCAGCACGATTCAAAACAGCTTCCAACTATAGAACCAGCCTAGGTGTCCATCCATGGGAGAATGGATAAAGAAAATGTGTTGTATGTATACAATGATGTTTTACTCAGCCACTAAGAACAATGAAATTGTGTCATTTGCAGGAAAATGAATGAAACTTGAGATCATTATGTTAAGGAAAATAAGTCAAACTCAGAAGGTCAAGTGTATAAGTGGAAGTAGACTGAAAAAAGAAAGAAAAGATGGGGAGTCTCCAAAAATAGAAATGAGATCAGTAGAGTAAAGTTTTCATGGGGAGGGAGGAGGGGAGGAAAAAGGGAAGTACTGAGAAATGATATTGGCCAATTATATTGTTATAGTGTGTGCATGTGTGAATATGTAACAATGTGTCCCACTAGAACACAAAACTATAATTCACAAAAAATGCACACACAAAAGAAGAATAAATAATATAAAGTCAAACACAATCCTAATATATAAAAGTATATTTAAAATACCTTATAAACAATTGGATTAATATGTTATTTTAAAATATAAAATATTCTTTGGTCTTATTTGAGAGAAGACATATATCATAAGGAAATAGATAAAGAGGACATCAGGGCTTCACAAGCCTAAATTGAATGAACATCATAAAAAATAACAGAAGAATGTTATACATGTAGAAATATGTGAAAAGACACATTTGTATTAATAGAAATTGAAATTCATGATGGCATTCAAAACTTTTTTTTTTCTTTCAGGTACTAGGGATATACCTCAGTAGATTAAATGTTTGCCTTACATGCACAAGGCCCTTGGTTCAATACCCAGCACCACTAAACAAACAAATAAACAAACAAACCAAACCCCTTTTAAAAATGCAGTTGTAATACAAACAAGTTCTGAAATATTAGTATGAGGATTAAGAATGGTATATGGACAACCAGATTTCTACATGCAGAATAGCACTGAAAATTCCCAGCACTTCCTTGATGTACCAACTCAACTGTATTAAAGACTTTAACATAAGGCTGGATACTGCACTAGAAAAAAGGTTATCCCACTCTCACAGCTCTACCTCCCAGAGTACTGGAAGTACTAGGAAGAAGTATCAGAAAAGAGAAAGGAATAAAAGTCATCCCAATCAAAAATAAAGATATAAAATGATTTCTATTTGTGGATAACATAATTTATATGTAGAACATTTCAAAGGCACCAAAAAATTTAGAACTAATAAATAAATTCAGGAAAGTAGCATGATACAAAATCAACATACCATGGTGGAATGAGATGGACATCATTATCCTAGGTACATGTATGAAGACATGAATGGTGTGACTCTACTTTGTGTACCACCAAAGAAATGAAGAATTTTGCTCCTTTTGTATACTATGAACCGAAATGCATTCTGCTGTTATGTATAACAAATTAGAACAATTAATTAATTAATTTTTAAAAATTGAAAAAATCAACATACAAAAGTCAGTCTCTACACAAATAATTACCTAGGAGAAAAGGAAATCAAGAGAATAACCACACATTTGATTGCATAAAAATAACTGTAGAAATCAATTAAGCAAAGAAGTGAAAGATTTGTACACTCAAAACTAAGCATTGGTGAAAAAAAGTAAAGAAGGCATAAATAAATGGAAATATACCATATGTTCATTGTTATTATATGGAAATTATATGGTTAAAATATCCATGCTACCCGAATAAATGTAGATTTGATGGAGTCTTTATTAAATCTCAGAAACATTCTTCACAAAAAAAATGGAAAAAAAGTTTTTGGAGCCACAAAATTTGAAATGTTCATAGTGACGCTGAGAAAGAAAAACAAAGTCAGAGGCATTACACTTTCTAATTTAAGATATTTTTACAAAGCCATAGCAATCTACAGTATAACACAGGCACAAAACTAGGAACCAAAATAAATGGAACAGAGAGCTAAGAAATCATCCAAATATATGTGGTCAGGTAGAAAGAATCTCAACAAAGGCACCAAGAAGACACATTGAGAAAGAGGAGTCTCTTCCAGACATTGCTGAGTAAAAAGGAATATCCACAAGTGAAAGGATGAAACTGGCTCCTGTTCTTACATCACATGTATAATCATCTTGAAATGGATAAGTGACATAAAAGTAAGGCCTGAAACTGTCAAACTTCTGTAGAGGAGCTTAAGGGAAAATATTTTCAACACTGGTCTTCATGGTGAGATTTTTGGATTCCAGCCCTGGAAAGTTGCAGACAGCCTGCACTCAGAGCAAGCACTTCTAACCCCCTCTGGGCACAGTTAGATTGCCACACAGGACAGAGGCACAATAATGAGCAAATCACAGAGATAAGCAATTGCTGGAAAAATGAGGGAAAGTTTTGGAATCTGGCAAATGAATTTTTTGAAGAATAGTCATGAGACTCATTAAGCTAAGGAGATGGCAGATAACCTCTGGGAGCTCATCTTCAGAGTTCTGCCTCCTGAATATCCCTCCCATATGAACCCTGGTGCACCTAGCAAGCAATACCCAGAGGCATCTGATGTAAGCCTCAGGTGTCTGATGCAGGCAGTATCTTTGGGGAAATTAGGTGGCCAAAAGAACTGGGAAAATTAGTGCCCCAAAGCATGTTGCAAGAGCAATGTGCCACGAAAGAAGAGAAAGTACTGAAGATGTTGGGCTAATTGTGCTGCCAGAGGGAGAACTCAGCTCCTGGCATGAAGAGGCAGCACTTCCCATGCTTCTGTGAGAGAATTCTGCTTACCTTAACATGATTTTTTTTTCCAAATCATGTGAAACTAAAACTTTGATAGTTTAATATTTTAGAAAGATGTTTTTGATTGGCAAATCTTCCCTTTGAAAAATTAATCTAGAGAGATGACTTACTAGATAATTCTAGAAAACATTTCAAGAGTTTACAGCAATCTGTCTCAAACTCTTTTGAAGAACTGAAGAGAAAGTAGCCTTCCCAAACTTCATTCTGAGAAGGCAATAATTGCCCTGAAATCACAAGGAAGGACATAACAAGAAAAGAAAACTAAAGAGCTATATCCCCAAAGGACTGGTAATACAAAAATCCTGGGAAAAAAGCAAATTGAATTGGACAGCACATTAAAAAATAGTCATACCCTTGAGCAAGTGGGATTTATAAATGGGATTCGAGGGTGGTGCAACTTACATCAATCAATCAATGTAATACATCAATTAACCAAATGAAGAACAAAAACTACGATCAATGGAGAGACTGAAATCAGTGCATCTAAGATCAGGGATAAGGCAAGGTCCCCTGTCTCAGCACTAGTATTCAAGAGAACACTAGGATGTTACGTTCTATCCAGAGGACAGAGCTATGAAGAAGCAGGAGACATTCAGACACATTAGCACATTTACCATATGTATCATTATTTTTTTAATGTCTGTAGTGAGAAAATTTAGGATCTTCCCTCTGCAACCATCAAGTATACAATGCCCCGGAGTGCAGTCTACATGCTGGGCAGTAGCTGACCAGAACTTATTGACCCCAGCCAACCTCAATCCATTTCTGCCCCACATAATTATGTCGGCTCAAAATTTCCAGAGTTCACATTCTAAGAGCCTTATTATGATTATTATTTTGTATGTAGTACACAAATGCCTCCTATATACCTGAAATATATATATATATATATATATATATATATGTAAATATATATATCATATAAATATATGTATATATATATGACATATATATACCACATATATATGTATATCATCATACAAAGTAAATGTAAGCAAATTTTGTTGTTTCATTATACCTCTATAATATAAAAATAACACCACTCTGAATATTCTTTTTAATAGCACTCTTTGTTTTTCTTTATTTCTGCTTAATGAACCCAGGGAATTAAACTGAGCTATGTTCATAGCAATTTAATTTTTAACTTGAGGTACTGTCTTGCTACATTGTCCAGGCTGGCTTAGAACTTGAGATTCTCCTGACTTGGGCTCCTTGTGATGAACCCAGCCTAATTCCATTTTAATATTGGGAGCCATCTCGTCACAAAGTCATGAAAAGTTAATTTCTGTTTTACTAAAAATTACTGCAATTTCTAAACTTATATGGGATTCCTGCCCATGTCTTGAACTCACCATGCCTGGCTTTCCCTGACCAGGTAACAACCCTCTCTAAAACCTCAGTGATGCCTCATAAATTCTGATGTTGGGGTCAAAATTTATTCCCTACTTTGAAATGTTAATCCATGTAGATTATTAACTTCCTATCTTCCTTTGTATTATGCTTGTCAAAATCCTGTTATCTATAAGTTCTCACGACACATGCTTTGCAACTTTTTGTGCTATAAAACTGTGGTCCTAGAGAACTGGGTGCTAGTCTCTAGCCCAGGGTTTTGGGAGAGATAGTCCTGGCCAGTTCCTGTGTACAAAAAGATAAGCTTGCTTTAATTTGATTCACAATTCAAGTTGGTGGTCTTTTCTTTGCATCGTGATTTAACACTGGGTCACTGGGATTACAGGTGTGCACCATCACACCAGGCCTCAACTACACCCTCAAAGAGAGAAACTATTTTAACTCCTCACAGTTGCTATATTCTTTAAAGTCACCGCAAATGCTAACTTAGTAAATACTGTCCCATTGCTCTCATGAGAAATGCAGTTAGACCCCAACAACCCTCATCAAAACTAATCACAGCCTTTTCACCAACCACACAGACCCTGTTCTGGGAACAGAGCTATTGTTCAATGCACCCTGTGGGTTCTTTCATCAGCTCTGAGATCATCACCATCAATGCTGTGACACAAACCTCTCAAAGCTCCTCACAGACATGTATTCTCCTAGTAACACATATCAGAACTGAAGGGTTCTCAGGGACACTGGACAGCACCTAACACCGCACCTGGAGGGCATTTTGAGCAGCAAAGCTCCAAGAGCAGAATAATGACAGCAGCGAGACAGGACTTTGACAGAGAAGAGTACATAAGTGTATGAACTGAGAGCACAAACAAGAAGGCAGAGTTCTGCTCCATCCTTCCTAAACCAGGAGTGTGCATTGGGGGTAACCAAATAGTGCACTGTTGCTGCATTTTAGGAGCTACAAATGCTCCCGCTGAGTAGAGAAACAACTCGTCGGTTCCTCCGTGAACCTTTTGAGGTGATACCAACCAAGCCTTCATAGGTAGTGGGCCCAGGATTGAGACAGGACCTGGGAGAGCCAGACAGGAACCACCCTTCACATGAGACACCCAGCAAAGGGAACAAACGGCCACCCTTCGCATTGGACACCCACCATGGTAGAGAACTGAGGTCACAGTATTTGGCAGAGGGGATAGCTGCATTGAAACCGGTGTCTGCAGGTGTGTGACCCCCGCCCCCCCCCTCCCACAGCAGGGAAATATCAAGCCCCACCCCAGCTCTCCCGTGAGCACGGAGGGAGTCAGGAGCAGCACATGACCCCCAGCTACCACTCCCACCAGCGCTGACAACCGAGGTCTCTTGCACCAGCTCCCAGGGGCATGGCTACCGGAGGGCAGGCAGAATAAGCTGATGGCTCCCAGCCTGCGCTACACAACCTTAGGGTCTGGGGGAATGGCAAACAGAGAGAGTGTGCCCATTCATTCAAGAAAATAGGGCTCCCCATAGCGGCTGACCTGGCGTGTAGCCAGTTTTGTAGTGAACGTCACAGGTGAGTGGGGCCTGGCTAGAGGAAAAGCGGGGAAGTGACTGGAGACCAGGAAAGGCCCTGGGCACCCAGGATTAGGAGCCACCTCACAGGGATTGTTTCCTGCGTATTGAGAGGAAAATCTTGGCCTGGTGGGCACAGCCCCACCTACTGGAAGAGAAGTTAGTCAAACTCTAAGACTGCATTTTAAAAATTAATTTTTTTATTTTTTATTTTTATTTTTTATTTTTTCTCTCTTTTTTTATTGGTTGTTCACAACATTACAAAGCTCTTGACATATCATATTTCATACATTAGATTGAAGTGGGTTATGAACTCCCAATTTTTACCCCAAATGCAGATTGCAGAATCATGTCGGTTACACATCCACATTTTTACATAATGCCATATTAGTAATTGTTGTATTCTGCTACCTTTCCTATCCCCTACTATCCTCCCTCCCCTCCCCTCCCATCTTCTCTCTCTACCCCATCTACTGTAATTCATTTCTCTCCTTGTTTATTTTCCCATTCCCCTCGCAACCTCTTATATGTAATTTTGTATAGCATGGTATTATCTCCACACCTTTATATTTACTAAGAGTTGCCCTATGGCATAATATATGGTCTATCTTTGAGAACAATCCATGTGCTGCTGAGAAGAACGTGTATCCACTTGATGATGGTTGATATAGTCTATATATGTCAGTTAAGTCTAGGTTATTGATTGTGTTATTGAGTTCTATAGTTTCTTTATTCAGCTTTTTTCTTGAGAATCTGTCCAATGGAGAGAGCGGTGTGTTGAAGTCACCCATAATTATTGTGTTGTGGTCTATTTGATTCTTGAACTTGAGGAAAACTTGTTTTATGAATGTCGCAGCACCATTATTTGGTGCATAAATATTGATAATTGTTATGTCTTGTTGGTGAATGCTTCCTTTTAACAGTATATAATGTCCTTCCTTATCCCTTTTGATTAGCTTAGTCTTGAAGTCGATTTTATTCAATATGAGGATAGCCACCCCTGCTTGCTTATGAGGACCGTGTGCGTGGTATATTTTTTTCCCATCCTTTCACCTTCAGCCTGTGTATGTCTTTTCCCATCAGATGTGTCTCCTGGAGGCAGCATATTGTTGGATTTGTTTTTTTAATCCATGATACCAGCCTATGTCACTTTATTGGAGAGTTTAAGCCATTAACATTTAGAGTTACTATTGATATATGGTTTGTACTTCCAGCCATGTTTGGTTATTTATCCTTTTTTTTTTTTTTAATTTAGTTTCTTTCTCCATGATTATCTTTCCCCTCACCCTCTGTCTTTACCGAGGCACTTCCCACTGATGGTTTTGGTTATTGTTTTTCATTTCTCCCTCGTGTAGTGTTTTGCTCAAAATCCTTTGCAATGCTGGTTTTCTGGCTGCAAATTCTTTTAACTTTTGTTCATCATGAAAGATTTTTATTTCGTTGTCATACCTGAAGCTTAATTTTGCTGGATACAGAATTTTTGGTTGGCATCCATTGTCTTTCATTGTTTGAAATACATTGTTCCATGACCTTCTTGCTTTCAGCGTCTGTGATGAAAAATTCGTTGTTAACCTTATTGGTTTACCCCTGAATGTAATCTGCATCCTTTCTCTTGTAGCTTTTAATATTTTCTCTTTGTTCTGTATATTAGACATCTTCATAACAATGTGTCTTGGTGTTGGTCTACTGTGATTTTGTGTGCTCGGTGTCCTGTATGCATCTTCAATTTGTATATCTGTTTCCTTTTTTATTTCTGGAAAGTTTTCTGTAATTATTTCATTCAGCAGGTTACTCATTCCCTTGGTTTGAATCTCTGTACCTTCTTCTATCCCGATGACTCGTAAGTTTGTTTGTTTTATATTATCCCATAACTCTTGGATGTTTTTCTTGTGATTTTTTTTACCAGCCTTTCTGAGTTGGCTAGACTCTTTTCAAGATGATATATTTTGTCTTCGTTATCTGACGTTCTGGCTTCTATTTGCTCCACTCTGTTAGTGATACTCTCAATTGAGTTTTTAATTTGGTTTATCGTTTCCTTCATTTCTAGAATTATTGTTTGATTCTTTTGTATAATCTCTATCTCCCGATAAAGATGCTTAACTTCTTCTCTTATCTATTTATGTAATTCATTCTCAATGTGTTCTTTCACTGTTTGAATTTGCTGTCTCGTATCCTCTTTAAGGTTCCATTCCATCTGTCTAAGGTATTCCTTGAGTTCTTTATATGACCATTTTTCTGATGACTCTAGGTCCTCCTGAATATTTAGGCTGTCCTGCATTGTTTGTACTCCTTTTCTTCCTTGCTTTTTGAAGCTGCTCATGTTACTTCTTGTTCTGCTTGATTCCTGAGTTACTGTTTACTCCTATAAATTTATTTGATGCTTGGGAGGAAAGGTATTAGAAGGGAAGGGAAGAAGTCACTAAAGAGAATGAGAGTAAGCATGTAGGATTCAAGGAAGAGTTAATAAGAAAATTGAAAAGAAATGAAAAGACAAAAGAAAAAAATAGAAAATAAAAAATAATAATTTTAATTTTAATTTTAATTTTTTTGGCTTTTCATTTCTTTTCAATTTCCTTATTCCCCTTTTCTTGAATTCTACCTATTTACACTCATTCTCTTTAGCGACTTCTTCCCTCCCCTTCTAATACCTTTCCTCCCAAGGTTTACAACACTGTTTATGTGTAATTTACTAAATGTGTATAGGTAAATGTTACGAGGTGTTATATAGTGCTACCAATTCCCTAGCTACCTCCAAATACTCCGGACCATTCTCCTGTTAATATCCCTTGTCAGTAGAGCAAACTTCCAAGGTTGACAAGAAATGTGAACCTCTATACCATCACATCACTCGACCTAAATATAAGTCCCAAGACCAAATCACAGATTGCTATATGCCATCAGAATCCATATGCATTTTATGAAACAAATGAATATGCTTTAAAGTGCAACAAAATTCATCATCTCGAGTCATAATCTCCCATCACAAAGGAGAGACTCCAGAGATACACAAAACCAAAATAAATTTATAGGAGTAAACAGTAACTCAGCAGTCAAACAGAACCAGAAGTAACATGAGCAGCATGAAAAAGCAAGGAAGAAAAGGAGTACAAACAGTGCAGGACAGCCTAAATCTACAGGAGAACCTAGAGGCATCAGAAAAATGGTCAAATAAAAAACTCAAGGAATACCTTATACACATGGAATGGAATCTTAAAGAGGACATGAGACAGCAAATTCAAACAATGAAAGAACACATTGAAAATGAATTACATAAACAGATTCAAGAAGTAAATAAGCAACTTTTCCAGGAGATAGAGATTATAAAAACAATCAAATAATATTCCTAGAAATGAAGGAAACTCTAAACCAAATTAAAAGCTCAAATGAGAGTATCAATAGTAGAGTGGAGCAAGTAGAAGTCAGAATGTCAGAAAATGAAGACAAAATATATCATCTTAAAAAGTGTCTAGCCAACTCAGAAAGGCTGGTTAGAAACCACAAGAAAAACATCCAAGAGATATGGGATAACAAAAAAGCGAAACTTAAGAGTCATTGGGATCGAGGAAGGTATAGAGGTTCAAACCAAGGGAATGAGCAAACTGTTGAATGAACTAATTTTAGAAAACTTTGCAGATATAAAAAAGGAAATGGATGTACAAATCATAGATGCATACAGGACACTGAGCATACAAAATCACAGTAGACCAACACCAAGACACATCGTTATGGAGATATCCAATATGCAGAACACAGAGAAAATATTAAAAGCTACAAGAGAAAGGAGGCAGATTACATTCAGGAGTAAACCCATAAGGTTAACAGATGATTTTTCATCACACACTGAAAGTGAGAAGATCCTGGAACAACGTATTTGAAACACCGAAAGACAATGGATGCCAACCAAGAATTTTGTATCCAGCAAAATTAAGCTTCAGGTATGACAATGAAATAAAAATCTTTCACGATAAGCAAAAGTAAAAAGAATTTGCAGCCAGAAAACCAGCATTGCAAAGCATCTTGAGCAAAATACTACAAGAGGAAGAAATGAAAACAACAACAAAAACCAACAGTGAGAAGTACCTCAGTAAAGTGATTGTGTGTGTGTGTGTGTAGGTGGGAAAGCTAATATTGGAGAAACAAACCAAATTATAAAAAAATAAATAATCAAACATAACTGGAAGTACAAATCATATCTCAATAGTAACCCTAAACGTTAATGGTTTAAACTCACCAATAAAGCGACATAGGCTAGTAAGTGGATTAAAAAAAACAGATCCAACAATATGCTGCCTTCAGGAGACACATCTGATTGGAAAAGACATACACAAGCTGAAGGTGAAAGGTTGGGAAAAATCATACCACTCACACTGTCCTAGGAAGCAAGCAGGGGTGGCGATCCTTATATCGAATAAAATTGACTTCAAGACTAAGTTAATCAAAAGGGATAAGGAAGGACATTATATGCTGTTAAAAGGAACCATTCACCAAGAAGACATAACAATGATCAATATTAATGCACCAGATAATCGTGTGCTGCAATGTTCATAAAACAAACTCTCTTCAAGTTCAAGAATCAAATAGACCACAACACAATAATTATGGGGCACTTCAACACATCTCTCTCACCATTGGACTGATCCTCCAAACAAACGTTGAATAAAGAAATTATAGAACTCAATAACACAATCAATAACTTAGACTTAACTGACATATATAGAATATATCAACCATCATAAAGTGGATATACATTTTTCTCAGCAGCACATGGATCATTCTCAAAAATAGACTATATATTATGCCATTGGGCAATCCTTAGTAAATATAAAGGTGTGGAGATAATACCATGCATCTTATCTGATCATAATGGAATGAAACTGGAAATCAATGATAAAAGAAGGAAGAATTAATACCAATGCTTTTCAAGTTATTTCAGAAAATAGAAAAAGAGGGAGCTCTTCCATATTCATTCTATGAGGCCACCATCACCCTGATTATGAAACCAGACAAAGACACTTCAAAGAAAGAAAACTACAGACCAATATCTCTAATGAACTTAGATGAAAAGATCCTCAATAAAATTCTGGCAAATCGGATACAAAAACACATCAAAAAAATTGTGCACCATGATCAAGTAGGATTCATCCCTGGTATGCAAGGCTGGTTCAATATATGGAAATCAGTAAACGTTATTCACCACATCAATAGACTTAAAGATAAGAACCATACGATCATCTTGATAGATGCAGAAAAAGTATTCAACAAAGTACAGCATCCCTTTATGTTCAAAACATTAGAAAAACTAGGGATAACAGGAACTTACCTTGACATTGTAAGAGCTATCTATGCTAAGCCTCAGGCTAGCATCATTCTGAATGGAGAAAAATTGAAGGCATTCCCTCTAAAATCTGGAACAAGACGGGGTTGCCCTTTCTCACCACTTCGATTCAATATAGTTCTCAAAATGCTGGCCAGAGCGATTAGACAGACAAAGGAAATTAAAGGCATAAAGATAGGAAAAGGAGAACTTAAATTAGCAGTATTTGCCGAGGACATGATCCTATACCTAGCAGACCCAAAAGGTTCTACAAAGAAACTACTAGAGCTAATAAATGAATTCAGAAAAGTGGCAGGATATAAAATCAACATGCATAAATCAAAGGTGTTCCTGTATATCAGTGACAAATCCTCTGAAATGGAAATGAGAACAACCACTTCATTCACAATATCCTCAAAAAATTAAAATACTTGGGAATTAACCTATCAAAAGAGGTGAAAGACCTACACAAAGAAAACTACAAAACACTAAAGAGAGAAATAGAAGAAGACCTTAGAAGATGGAAAGATATAACTTGTTCATGGATACGCAGAACCAACATCATTAAAATGGCCATATTACCAAAAGTCCTCTATAGGTTTAATGCAATCCCAATCAAAATCCCAATGGCATTCCTCACAGAAGTATATAAAGCAATCATGAAATTCATCTGGAAAAAAAGACCTAGAATAGCAAAGGCAACTCTAAGCAGGAAGAGTGAAACTGGTAGTATAGTGATACCAGATTTTAAACTATACTACAGAGCAATAGTAACAAAAACAGCATGGCATTTGTACCAAAACAGGCGGGTAGACCAATGGTACAGAATTGAGGAGACAGAGACCGATCCACAAAATTACAACTACCTTATATTAGACAAAGGTGCTAAAAGCATGCAATGGAGAAAGGATAGCATTTTCAACAAATGGTGCTGGGAAAACTGGAAATCCATATGCAACAAAATGAAACTGAATCCCTTTCTCTCACCATGGACAAAAGTTATCTCAAAATGATCAAGGAGGTATAGATAAAACCAGAAACTCTGCATCTGATAGAAGAAAAAGTTGGCTCTAATCTCATTATCATGGGGTCGGGCTCCAAATTCCTTAATAGGACACCTATAGCACAAGAGTTAAAATCAAGAATCAACAAATGAGACATACTCAAACTAAAAAGTTTTTTTTCTCAGGAAGAGAAACAATAAGAGAGGTAAATAGGGAGCCTACATCCTGGGAAAAAATATTTTCCCCTCACACTTCAGATAGAGCTTTAATCTCCAGAGTATACAAAGAACTCAAAAAATTAAACAACAAGAAAACAAATAACCCAATCAAAAAATGGGCCAACGATCTGAACAGACATTTCTAAGAGGAGGATGTACAATCAATCAACAAATACACAAAAAAATGCTCATCATCACTAGCAATCAGAGAAATTCAAATTTAAGCAACTCTAATTTACCATCTTACTCCAGTAAATATAACAGCCATTGTGAAGTCAAAGATTAATAAGTGCTGGGAGGATGTGGGGAAAAGGGTACACTTGTACAATGCTGGTGGGACTGCAAATTGTTGCAGCCAATTTGGAAAGCAGTATAGAGATTCCTTGGAATGCTGGGAATGCAACCACCATTTGACCCGGCTATTCCTCTTCTCAGACTATTCCCTGAAGACCTTAAAAGAGCATATTACAGGGATACAGCTACATCAATATTTATAGCAGCACAATTCACAATAGCTAGACTGTGGAACCAACCCAGATGCCCTTCAATAGATTAATGGATAAAAAATGTGGAAATTATCCACAATGGAATATTACTTAGCACTAAAAAATAATAAATCATGGCATTTGCAGGGAAATGGATGGCATTAGAACAGATTATGCTGAATGAAGCAAGCCAATCCCTAAAGAGCAAGTGCCAAATGTCTTCTTTGATATAAGGGGGGCGACTAAAAACAGAGCAGGGAGGAAGAGCATGAGAAGAAGATTATCATTAAAGAGGCATGAGAGATGTATGGGAATGGGAGAGAGAAGGGGAATCACACAGAAGATGGAAGGAGACCCCCATTGTTATGCAAAATTACATATAAGATGGTTTGAGGAAGAAGAGAGAGAGAGAGAGAGAGAGAGAGAGAGAGAGAGAGAGAGAGAGAGAGAAGTGTCATACAGTGGGTAGAGAGAGGTGATGGGAGGGGAAGGGAGGGGAGGGTGAAATATGAAGGGTAGCAAAATACAATAGACAATAATATGGCTGTATGTATAAATGTGGCTATAAAACCATTGTGATACTGCAATCTGCACAGGTGTAGAAAAAGAATTCATACCCCACTTGAATAAAATGTATGATATGTCAAGATCATTGTAATGTTTTGAGCAACTAATAAAAAATTAAAAAAAGAAAGTGAATGGAGGAAAAAAAGAATCAATAAATGGAATGGATTCAAACTGAAAAGCTTCTTCTCAGCAAATAAAACAATAAGTGAGGTAAATAGCCTACAGAATGGTAGCAAAGTTTTACTACATGCACATCAGATAGAGCACTAATATCTAGGATATATAAAGAACTCAAAAAACTTAATACCAAAAAGAAACCCCAACAAATAACCCTATCATTAAATGGGATAAGGAACTGAACAGAAGTGCAAGTCAAAACTACTCTCACTCCAGTCAGAATGTCAGCTATTATTAAGAAAAACAACAATAAGTGTTGTCGAGGATGTGGGGAAAAAGGCACACTCATACATTGTCAGTGAGACTGCAAATTGGTGCAGCCAATCTGCAGTATGGATATTTCTTGGAAATCTTGGAATGGAACCACAGTTTGACCCAGCAATCCCACTCCTCAGTTTATACCCAAAAGACTTTAAAAAAGCATTCTACGGTGACAAAGCCACATCAATGTCTACAGCAGCAAAGTTCACAATAGCTAAATTGTGGAACCAACCTAGATGAGTGGATAAAGAAACTATGGTATATATACACAATGGAATATTACTCTGCATTAAAAGAGAATAAAATTTGGCATTTACAGCTAAATGGATGGAGTTGGAGAATAATATGCTAAGTGAAGTAAGCCAATCCAAAAAAAACAAATGCTGAATGTTTTTTCTGATATGTGCACATTGACTCATAATGGGGATGCAGGAAGCATAGAAGGAATGGAGGAACTTTAGAAAGGGCAAAGGGGAAGGAGGGGAAGAGAAGGGGAATAGGAGTAGGAAAGATGGTGGGAGATGGACATCATTACCCTAAGTACAATGGTGTGTTTCTATTTTGTGAACAACCAGAGACATAAAAAATTGTGCTCTATATATGTACTCTGAATTGAAATGCATTCTGCTGTTATGTATAATAAACTAGAATAAATAAAGACATAAAAAACATTAACCAGAGTGATCAGACAAGAAAAGGAAATCAAAGAATTACATATAGAAAAAGGAGATGATGATGACATGATCCTATATCCAGAAGACTAAAAAACTTCCAGCAAAGACTTCTAGAGCTTATAAATGAGTTCAGCAAAGTAGAAGACTATAAGACCAATACCCAGATATCGATATCAATATATTTCTTGTACTCTAACATTTATTTGGCTTTACAGAAAAGAGGAAAGCCATCCCATTCACAATAACCTAAAATAATATTTGAGAATTAATCTAACCACTTTACAATGAAGGTTATACAACACTGAAGAAAGAAATTGTAAAAGTTCTTAGCAGATGGAAATACATGCCAAGTTCTTGGACAAGCAGACTCAGTATTGTCAAAATGACTGTGCTACCAAAAACAATATACAGATTCAATGCAATCCCCTCAAAATGCAATGACATTCTTCAGAGTTAGAAAAAAATCCTTTAATTTAATGGGAAAAATGAGAGACCCAGAATAGGCCAATTGATACTGTGCATGAAAAGTGAAGCTGTCAAACCTGATCTGATATCATACCTCAGAACAGGAGTAAAAAATTCAGCATGATATTATATTGGCAACAAAATATAAAGTCCAAAGGAAGAGAATAGAAGAGACAGGCAAATTCACATACTTGTATCTATCTAATCCTTTACAGAGGTGCCAAAAATATATTTTGGAGAAAAGAAAGTCTTTTAAACAAATGTTTCTAGGAAAAATATATAGCTATATGTAGAAAAATGAAAATAGATCCCCATTTCTCACCCTGTGCATATGGATTGGAGAAATATGAATTAGACCAGAAACATTATAATTGTGGAGGAAAACTTGTGGCCAAAACTCAAGCAGGTTCCAGGACTAACTTCCTTTAATAAAATGCCCAAAGTGCAAGAAATAAAACCAGGAATCAATAAATGGGCTATCAGTAAATCATAAAGCTTCTTCACAACAAAGGAAATAATTAAAAATGAGAAGTGAGTCAACAGAATGAAAAAAAACTCTTCATTGTCTAACAACAAATAATCAATCAATAAATGAGCAAAAGAACTAAACAGAAACTTGTCAAAAGAAGAAACTTAATTGACCAAAAAATATATGAAAAAAAATTTTGAATATCTTTTGAAGGCAGAGAAATGCAAGTAAAAGCTACATTAAGAATCCTTCTCACTCCAGTCAGGAGGATATTGAATACATATATTAACAAATGATGGTGAGGTTTGGGAAAAACGGTACACTTGTATATTTTTTTTGGTGAGACTGCATACTAGTACAACCACTCTGAAGAGCAGGAAGGAAATTTTTCAGAAAAACTAAGGGTGGAACTACCAAATGACCCAGCTACTCCATTCCTCAGTATTTTTCCAAATGATCTTAAATTGACATACTAATAATGATAGAGGTATTTCAGTGTCTATAGCAGCAAAATTCAAAATAGTAAACTATGGAATTAACCAGGTGCCTGTAAATAGATAAATGGGTTAATATAGATATATATGCATATAGATATAGATAGATAGAGATAACAGATATAGATATAGGTAGATATATTAGAGATATACATAGATTAGATAGATTTCATAGATTTGGTAGATAAATTAGATAGATCGATAGATAGGTGGATAGATAGAGTTCTTCTCAGCCACAACCCAGAAAGAAATTATGGCATTTGCTGGTAAATTTGTGGAAATGGAGAATATTATGCTAAGTGAAGTAAGCCAAACTCAGAATCACAAAGGTCAGATGTTTTCTTTCATATGCAGAAGCTGGAGGAAAATAAAGAAAAGATGGCAGGAATGATAGAATAACATTAAGGTAATGCAAATATTAGTAATGTAGAAGGAGATCTACAGATTGAGAGGATGAGTAAGCAGAGGCAATGAAAAATGATTTTAAGAAAATTATGTCATTTATTATCTAAATATACCTCAGGGAATTTTATATTTATGCAAAAAGGACCAGTGAAATATGAATAGGTGAGTGATAGGAAGTCTAGTGGAGTAGAGGAAGGAGAATGGGGAAGAGAGGGAGGGTAGGAGGGAAAAGAGGTGAATTAAACTGAAATCAAATTCCATTTATGCATGAGTTTGTTGCAATGTTGTTGTATAGCAACAAACATGTATAGCTAGAAAGCTCTAATAAAAATAAAAATGAATTCTAATTGTTATATATTAATTATGATTACTTTGTTTATATGCTTAGTGCACAGTATGCTCATTCTCTTGGTTTGTATTTGCTAAGACTTTTTATAAACTAGATATTTATAAAACCCTGATATTCTTCAGTATTAATAATACCTCCATTTAATTGTAATTGCCAAAACATGAGAGAAAATATGATGCTTTTCTGTAAGTGACTGAATAAACAAACTGTGTGTGTGTAGTACTTACAGAAAAAAAAGAGTCAGATGTTAAAAAAAAATCAGTGCTGGGGTTGTGGCTCAGTGGTAGAGTGCTTGCTTAGCATATGTGAGGCACTGGGTTTGATCCTCAACACCACATTAAAAAAAACTAAAGAAAAGTTAAAAAATGTTTCTATTAAGAAAATCAGTTGTTTTAATCCTAGGATATTATACTGAACACAATATCATGTAAAATAAAAATAATATGCTATGCTGCAATAAGAAATATATTCTTTTGAAAAATATTAGTGGCACAGTGCTAAAGAAGAATATGATTTTTAAAACATGATTAAAGTTCTTTTGTATGGACCAAGAATAAATACTTTGTTATTTTGGAAATAAAGACAAGCTAAGTAAAAATTGTTTTTCATTGCATTAATCCATAAAAATATTTAAAAATTGTTTTTTTTGAAAATAACTATAATTTAGGTCCATCAAAATAACACAGTTGGTTAGTCTTAATATATATTTCTAAAGCTTTCTTATGTTTTTAAAATTGTTTTAGAAACACCTTTCATTCTCAAAATGCTCCTGTTTTGTGGTAATTGTATGGCTGTCAGAGTAATAATTGTTTTAGATTTACTCTATTAGTATTTTTTATTCACCATCAACTCTTGAGAAATGTTTGAAATTCAAATAATTAGATGTCTAACACTCGTTTGGTGTTGGACCCTCAGAAAATTTTAGGGCTGAGAAAAATTAAAAATAATGTTACCAGAATTTCACATTTTATTGTTGAGGGTGTTTATCCTAAATGCCCCAAACCTGAGAGCTACATGTTTAACCCAAAAATATATGGTTCATCATCAGTACAGAGGGATTGGAATTCAGGACCCCACGGTTCAGCTCAGTCTTCTTTTCAGCACACCCACTATGCTGTGCATCAGCTGCTGGCAAAACTCAGGTAGTCACATAAATTATGGCCAGTTCCAGCTAAAATTATTATGGTTTCTCTTATGCTCTTTTGTTAGTTTTAATTTATAGATTTATGAGGTCACATTATGTTTCTACTAATTTATTTCTTCTTATGAACTTTCTCATGTATTGACCAATAAAGCATAACTGAGCAAAATTAATCAGTGCATAGTTTAAGTTAAATTTATAAAATTATCACTTGCATCAAGTAAAGGTTATCATTACCAAAGTATCTTCCCTCATGTTCCATTCTAATTAGTATCTCTTTCATCCTGAAGTAACATCCATTCTGACTTCAGTTGATAGATTTATTTTTATGACTTGTCAGCTTTTATGAATGGAGTCATACTGTCTGTACTCTTTTAGTCTGGTTTAATTTCCTTGTCAAATGTAGCTGTGAATTCTTTTCAGTGCTATAGTGTATCTGAATATATCACAAGGTCTTTATCCATTTTTCTGTTGATGGACAGCTAACTTATTTCCAGATAATGACTGTTCTAAGTAGTGCTACCATGCACACTTGTGCTAAGGGAAAAAAATATAAAAGCTAAAGGTGGCTACTTCTGCTTTGAAACTTCAATATGAGCACAGAAAAAATATTTCCTAAACAGATTTTCCTGCCTCTATGTGAATCTGATGCACCCAGAAAGGGATACTTTATGCCTCTTCAACAGTATACTGTGCTGAGACATTTTACATAATTATGTGGGCACGGGTCACAACATTATCCTATGAAGAAAATATTTCTCCCAAGTTCTGAATGTGAACCTCAATGAGCTTAACACATTTCTACTATGTTACTACAACATTTCACCACTAGAGGGCAAAAATGATTTGGTCAGATCTGAAGTCAAATGATTAATAATGGTGAGGCAGAAACAAGAAGCCAGAGAGTAAAATGGAAGAGCATACAGAGCAAAATCAACATCCATATACTTCAACTTTCCTGGGCTCAATATTTTTCCCTTTTTTTTTCTCTCGCTTCCTAAATTTGGGAGAAGTAAGATTACCTTTCTTCCAACCTCAGGCCAAATTATCTATCCTCAAGCAAACACATACCACAGGAATGAAATAATTCAGACTACAGGGGTGGTTCTAGAAGTTCTAAGAAACAACTATCTCCCCAAGACTAAAAGTGAATTATGACCCTCAAAAGGCACAGCTGGAATGTAGCCTTTAAACCACCTCTTTATTTCTTTAAATTAATTTTATTTTTTAAAAATACACGAAGGTGGAATGTATTACAATTCTTATTACACATATAGAGCACAATTTTACATATCTTTGTATAAAGTATGTTCATGCCAATTCATGCCTTTATACATGTACTTGTTTTTTTGCATTACAATTCTTATTCCACATATATACCACAATTTTTCATATCTCTGTTTGTATTATAAAGTAGGTTGATACCCAATTCGTGTCTTCATATATGTACTCTGGATAATGATGTCCATCACATTCCACCATCCTTGCTAATCCCCTGCTCCTTCTTTACTCTTCCTTCCCTCTTCCCTATCTATAATTCTTCTATTCATCCCATGTTCCCTCTCCCTACCCCATTATTAGTCACCCTCCTTATATCAGAGAAAATATTTTTTTTAGGGGGGATTGGCCAACTTCACTTAGCATTATCTTCTCCAATCGTCAACCATCTACCTGCAAATGCCATGATTTTATTCTCTTTTATTGCTGAGTAAAATTCCATTGTGTATATATGGCACATTTTTTTTATCCATTCATCCACTGAAGGGCATCTAGGTTGGCTCCATAGTTTAGCTATTGTGAATTGCTAATAGTTAGCTATTGTAAACATTGATGTGGCTGTGTCCCTGTAGTGTGATGTTTTAAAATCTTTTGGGTATCAATTGAGGAGAGGGATAGCTGGGTCAAATGGTGTTTTTATTCCCAGATTTCCAAGGAACCTCCAAACTGCTTTCCATATTGGCTGCATCAATTTGCAATTCCACCCACAATGTATGAATGTACCTTTCCCCCTACATCCTCGTCAACACTTTTTAAAAAATTTTTCATAATACCTGCCATTCTCACTGGAGTGAGATGATATCTTAGAGTAAACCTCCTATTTAAAAGTCTTCTGTTCAACTTGACAGAATTACATACTGAGACAATAGTCCTGTGTTTCTACTTTGCTAGCAAAGCAATACACCTCCCCCCTTTTCTCCAGAACTTGTCCTTAGATATGAATTGTCATCAGGAATAAAGTCTGAGCTTTGGGTAACACCATGGTGTTTACTGAAATAAAGTCACTGATGGACAAGGCTATGGGATGTCACAACTCTTTTTTCTCTCCTCCTCTTTTTCTGTCTATGCCCTTTCTCCTCTCATAAACTAAACCAGTTAATAAAATGGAGATTTTTTCCATCAGGGGGAGAAGAAAATTGTGAAACCAAGTTGCATTTATACTGTTTATAATAAATCTCTACTAAAGAAGAATATTTGGCTGGCTGACATGTTCTCCTGCTTAAGTATGACCAAATCCATTTAGAATTCAAAATAAAAACTAAAAAGAAAAGAAGAGTCTAGTAGGAGCAACCCATTTTTCACATCTCATTCTGCCAAATGACAAATTGGAAAGGAGACTCCTGCGGATATCCTGTGTTCCTTATGTCCTTTTGCTGCTTTTAAGAACTAAGAAGCAACTCCATGGTTAGCTAACTTCATGGTTAGCCAAGACTCCCTCATGATTTGGTTTAATCATCCTTGCATCCTTTTAAATACACATCATATCCTCAGCACAGCAATTAATGGGTAGCCTAAGTTCTTACCATTTCAAACTAATTTATATATATATATATAGTTTAAATAAACAATGGAATAATGGAACTAGTTTAACTTTATTTTTATGTGGTTCTAAGGATTAAACACAGTGCTGTATGCATGCCAGGCAAGCACTCTAACACTGATCTCCAACCCCAGCCCTGGGAAATTTTAAATAATGTGTGGCCAGTGAATTTCTTCTTGCCATCAGCCTGAGAGAAAAGTCTACAAAGACCAATTTCATTGACCTGCAACAGGACATATTTCAAATATCCAGCACTTTTTGGCCCAGGAGTCCTTTTGGGTTCTAAGAAGTGTGCCTCAGTTAATCACATTACTGGCCAAAAAAGGTAAGGTCCCCATTCCAGCAAAAGCAATAGGAAAGTTCAGAAACTTATCGGAAGAAAATACTTTTAAATGGAAGAAAGCAGAAACATCTTCAGAAATGATTGAGACCTATGGTGTTAGACTATGATGAGAACATTTTGAAAATTAGAAGGCAGAATTTTTTGGAAGAAAATGTTATTCGTGATAAGCTTAAACTAGAGGGGGAAAAGTATCTTTAAAACTTATTTTTCATAAAATTTTATGTCAAAAGATATGAATGACTTTTTTTTCCAAGGCACTTGAACTTCTTTTCTGGTGTGAACTCTAATCTACAGACAGGGAATTTCTCAGACTCTTTCAGTTCTGGTATTCTGCTTTATTTGGGTAGCCCTACACATTTCAAAATGTGAAAAAATAGGAATCTTTAACTTACAACACGTACATTCAAGACAATATTCATGTATGTATAATATTTATTCATCCTATTCAATGTCAAATATTTCTAGAGGCTGTTCACAGTTCTTGGACATGTCCACAAGTACCTCTAGAATATGCTGCATTGAAAGAACACAGCATTGCATGTATAGTATTCCTTCTCTAATGGCATAATCTGATTCCACTCATGAGGAAATATCATGTGATTCTGAACTAAAGGAAAATCTACAGAGGTACTGAAGTACACCATTAAAAAACTTATGTGCCATAAAGAGCCCAGAAAAACTAAAGAAATATCCCAGATTAAAGGAGGCGAAAGAAACAGGACGAATAAAGGATTCTGAAATTTTCCAAGACTGAATTTTATTTTGGTTATAAATAACATTACTGAAATAATTGGCAAATTCTGAATAATATTTGTAGATTAGATATTTAAAATGAACCATTTTTAAAATGGCTGTCATATGGAGACTCTTTCATTATGAAGGTTGCATTGCAGTAATGCAGCATGTTCTGACTTTTAGGTAATATTAAAGAAGTCATGAATGATGGCATATGACAGCCATTTACTCTAAAATTATTCCGTGCTAAAAATGTACTTTATGCTAGAAGTTGTAGCTAGACTATTATTTTTCAAGAAAGAATAAACAAAGAAAAAAGGTAAAATGTCTTAAGCAAATGTATTTCTCATCATGAAAAAATTATAAGTTAGTGCTTTATACTAAAATCATAAAAATTTAAATAAGTTTTTTTTTTCTTGTTTGTAAGGAAATACTAATACATTCTATCAAATGCCTTCTACAACTGAAACACCTTGACAAGAAACTCTTTGGTTTGGGTATTTTCACTTCTTGCTTAGAAATTTCAAACTTTTCTTGAGAGCAACAGGTAAACCAATGACAAAGTCATGAGCAGGATGGTGTTTTAAATGCTTGACTAAGTTTTGCTACATGAGTCTGGGCTAACTGCCATAAACCACAGAAAATGGGTGATGCCTTTCTTTTTTTCAAGAATACTTTCAGTGTATAGGCTGACAGTTTCAAAGTAGGGCAAAAGTGTAAAAAGAGGCAGTTTCAAATCTAAGAACTCTGATTTGTTCATTTCTCAGACTTGGAAACAATATATACCTCTTTCATTTTAATTGATTTTTACTCATAAGGTAGGAGCAACATTTTTGGAACATGCAGTTCAATAGTTTATGTACTTGATTAAAAATATGTGGAAATACTTCCAACTATTTGTTAAGTGTGGCCATCTAGTTTTTTTTTGTTTGTTTGTGTGGGTTTTTTTTTTTTTGTATAAAATCAATTATCTTGCTAATTCTACAAACAGGGTCTAAAGTAGATTAATGAACATAATAAGTACTATTTTGTGATAATAATGATGTGATGTTTAATGACTTTACATTTTTTTTACATGTGAAGGTAAATGATTTTGATAGATTTCTAGTCTTATCCTTCTTCTTTTTTTTTAAAATCTATGTAAGCAGCAAAGGGGCATTTATTGAGAGCTATCTTGGTCCTCTTCACACACACCAACTGGTGACACTGAAGGCCATCCTTCTTTTTTAAGTGAAAGTATTTTAAAATTCTTACTGTAGTATAACTATACACAGAAGTGGTATTAATTATGAACTATTAAAAGATGCACATAAAATAATTTGATCTCTCTTCCTCCCCAGTTCCATTTTCCTCTCCTGCCTTCATTTTTGGAGGCATTCTGCAGTGATTAAGGAGAGGTGCCTCTATCTTGATAGAGGAGTGCTTTGTAAAGCCTCTCATTAAGGTGAGCATGATTTGAAAAATTAATCCTCCACAGGGAAATCTACAGACTACCAGATTGAATTTCAAATAAACTAGCCTATAAGGAAGTAAATAACAAACATAACTTTCTCTACAAAAAATAGTTGATCCCCCCAAAATCTTCCTTTGCATTTTATCTGTATTTACACACTCATTCATGATTGTCTTGTAAAACAATTACATGATTTTTCTGGTAAAAACTAATGAGGATACCTTATATTTGCATTGTGCTTAATAAATCACAGAAATATTTAACTTTTATCTTTTTTTGTACACAGTCATCCAATTTTATGACTCTGAAGCAATTCAGGCCCATTTCTCCCAATTTTTCCAGAAAAAGTATGCATATAATCTAAGAAACAGTTAAAAAATACATATCACCTACCTTTGACCTTTAATTTATGTATTCAATGTTCCCTTTTCAAGTATTCTACTGCAATGGTGTCTTATATAACTTAGATGGGCTGTTTCTTTATCAGGAGTCTGCTAGTATTACCCTCCTCTAGGCTCTTTTTGATTCCTATATATATTTTTTTAACTCAAAGCCAAACAAAAAGTGAGGCCTCTTTTTAACATAGGAGTTAAGATCATCAAAATACCATTGAAGCTCTAAAACAAGGTGTGATAAAATTGATATTTTAACAACAATGACTCATAATGAAAACAAGATGCTATCTTTTATTTATATGATTTTCTAAGAGATATCTCACTGTTGTAAGAGTCCCCCTAATAAAAAAAATGGTCAAACATTATAGAAATATCTTAAAATGGGTTCAAAATAGTTGAGCATTGTTTTTCTTAATAACTCTTAAATAGAGCTCATCATTTTTGGAATAATATTTAAATCTTGCAAAAAGTATTAGGAAATCACATGGTGGGACTGCAAGGTTCCTGTTATAACTCCAGAAAGATGGGATCAGTGCTCAATGTACATAAGATGAAAGAAAGATTATAATTGACTCTGTTTTATAGTGGTTGCTTTTCAAAGACTCTTGATATCACTGCCACCTTAGACTGCTTCCAGTCATCAAAATTTTTAGATACATAAAAATGGTCTTAGTATAGCACTGCTATACTGCCGATTAACCTGTATGAAAATTACCAGTATATGATTGTTGAGGAATGGCCTTTATCATCTCCATCTTGTCATCCCAGTACTTGCCATAGTACCGTAGTAAATGATTATTGTATTCATAAAGAGGGATGGAAAATCTGAATCCCTAATACTCATTCACAGTGACAGTGTGTATGAAACTATGGGCTCCTTGTTTTACAAATTTAAATAAATGCTTAATTAAATTAGTTTAAATATATTATAATAGCAGTAACAGTGAAGCAATAAACATATTTTACAAGAACTATGATAAAGATTATGTTAGTAAAACAACTAAGGATATATTTTTATTAAAAAACTGTCAAAACAATTTAGCAAAAGCAGAAATCAAATAATTTTAGTGTTACAAGCTTATTTAATTTATAAAATTATTTAATAATCCTTTACATTAAAAACATCCATATTGGTGAAATTCTTGAGTATCAATCATGCACTTTTGATTGAGTGGAAACCTTGGGGGTGGTGCTGGATAAACAAAAGTGTTAAAAGCACAGACAAACTAAAATCACACAGAAGCGATGTCAATCACTTCAATATTTCTTTTCAATTATGGACAGTGATATTTATTTTGAAAATTAATTTAAGGAAAGTTCAAATTATAAGTTCAGTTAAATACAGTTAAGAATACAGTTAAGAAGTAACTGTCTAGTGGATCCAACATGGTGGCGGGTGCAGAGAGATCAAGTCTCTGACCTCTTCAGCTCCACGGGCATAGGGAGTCGTAAACTGTCTAAATGCTGTTTGCTCAGGATCACTAGGCAATGCTGAGCTGATGTGGATCTGGGGCGAACAGTCTGGGCCTCTCAGAATACACACAGAGCCCGGATCGGCTTAATTCAAGCTCCCGTTCGCCTGCTTCTCACAGACAAACTGCTGTGACTCAGCACTAAACGATCCTGCTAGAACAACTGGTCGGCCCTTCTGATCCTACGGAGGTTAATGCCAATGGAGCCTTCATAGGCAGTAGCCACAGGATTGAAATGGGGCTTGGGAGAGACAGTCAGGACCCATCTGTTGCATTGGTCACTGGCAAAGGGAACGAATTGTTGCCATTTGCATGGGAGACTACCATGGCCGTGGCTACCGGAGGGCAAGCAAAATTCACTGAAGGTTCTAAGCTCCAAGCTCTACAAACTTAGGGTCTGAGGGAATGGCAAACAGGGAGAGTGTGCCCAGTCATTCATGAAAATAGGGCTCCTGGGAGCAGCAGACCTGGCGTGTAGCCAGTATTGTGTTGAGCATCACCGGTGAGCAGGGCCTGGCTTGAGGAAAAGTGGGGAAGTGACTAGACACAAGAGAAGGCCCTAGGCACTCAGGATTAGAGACCCGCCCAGTCTGGGAGGAGTAGCTGCTGCACAGTGATTGGTTTCCTCTTATTGAGAGGAGAAGCTTGGCCCAGTGGGCACAGCTCCACATACTGGAAGAGAAGTTAGTCAAATTCTAAGACTGCATTTATTAAATTTTTAATTTGTTTTTTTTCATTTTCATTTTTTTGGTTGTTTTTTAAATTTTTTTAAAATATTTTTATTATTTTTTAAATTTAAATTTTTATTTTTTATTATTTTTTAAAATTTTTTTCTTTGTTTATTTTCTATTGTTTTCTTTTGTCTTTTCATTTCTTTTCAATTTTCTTATTCCTCATTCCTTGAATTCTACCTGCTTACTCTCATTCTCTTTAGTGACTTCTTCCCTTCCCTTCTAATACCTTTCCTCCCAAGCATCAAATAAATATATAGGAGTAAACAGTAACTCAGCAGTCAAACAGAACAAGAAGTAACATGAGCAGCATGAAAAAGCAAGGAAGAAAAGGAGTACAAACAATGCAGGACAGCCTAAATATTGAGGAGGACCTAGAGACATCAGAAAAAATGGTCAAATAAAGAACTCAAGGAATACCTTAGACAGATGGAATGGAACCTTAAAGAGGATATGAGACAGCAAATTCAAACAGCGAAAGAACACATTGAATATGAATTACATAAACAGATAAAAGAAGAAATTAAGCATCTTTATCAGGAGATAGAGATTATAAAAGAATCAAACAATAATTCTAGAAATGAAGGAAATGATAAACCAAATTAAAAACTCAATTGAGAGTATCACTAACAGAGTGGAGCAAGTAGAAGCCAGAACATCAGATAATGAAGACAAAATATATCATCTTGAAAAGAGTCTAGCCAATTCAGAAAGGCTGGTAAAAAATCATGAGAAAAACATCCAAGAGTTATGGGATAACATAAAAAAAGCAAACTTAAGAGTCATCGGGATAGAGGAAGGTATAGAGGTCCGAATCAAGGGAATGAGCAACCTGCTGAATGAAATAATTATAGAAAACTTTCCAGAAATAAAAAAGGAAACAGATATACAAATTGTAGCTGCATACTGGACACCAAGCATACAAAATCACAGTAGACCAATGCCAAGACACATTGTTATGAAGATATCCGATATACAGAACAAAGAGAAAATATTAAAAGCTACAAGATAAAGGATGCAGATTACATTCAGGGGTAAACCAATAAGGTTAACAACGAATTTCTCATCACAGACTCTGAAAGCGAGAAGATCCTGGAACAACGTATTTCAAACACTGAAAGACAATGAATGTCAACCAAGAATTCTGTATCCAGCAAAATTAAGCTTCAGGTACGACAACAAAATAAAAATCTTTCATGATAAGCAAAAGTTAAAAGAATTTGCAGCCAGAAAATCAGCATTGCAAAGCATCTTGAGCAAAACACTACACGAGGAAGAAATGAAAAACAATAACCAAAACCATCAGTGGGAAGTGCCTCAGTAAAGTCAGAGGGTGGGGGGAAAGCTAATCATGGACAAACAAACTAAATTTAAAAAAAGATAAATAATCAAACATGGCTGGAAGTACAAACCATATATCAATAGTAACTCTAAATGTTAATGGTTTAAACTCTCCAATAAACTGACATAGGATGTTAACATGGATTAAAAAAACAAATCCAACAATATGCTGCCTCCAGAAGACACATCTGATTGGAAAAGACATACACAGGCTGAAGGTGAAAGGTTGGGAAAAATATACCACGCACATGGTCCTCGTAAGCAAGCAGGGGTGGCCATCCTCATATAGAATAAAATTGACTTCAAGACTAAGTTAATCAAAAGGGATAAGGAAGGACATTATATACTGTTAAAAGGAAGCATTCACCAACAAGACATAACAATTATCAATATTTATGCACCAAATAATGGTGCTGCAACGTTCATAAAACGGATTCTCCTCAAGTTCAAGAATCAAATAGACACAACACAATAATTATGGGTGACTTCAACACACCTCTCTCACCATCGGACAGATCCTCCAAACAAAAGTTAAAGAAAGTATAGAAATCAATTTCACACTCAATAACCTAGACTTAACTGACATATATAGAATATGTCAACCATCATCAACTGGATATACTTTTTTTTCTCAGCAGCACATGGATCCTTCTCAAAAATAGACCATATATTATGCCATAGGCCAATCCTCAGTAAATATAAAGGGGTGGAGATAATACCATGCATTTTATCTGATCATAATGGAATGAAACTAGAAATCAATGATAAAAGAAGGAAGGAAAAATCCTACATCACCTGGAAAATGCACAATATGTTACTGAATGATCAATGGGTTACAGAAGACATAAAGGAGGAAATCAAAAAATTCTTAGAGATAAATGAAAACACAGACACAACATATTGGAATCTATGGGACACAATGAAAGAAGTTTTAAGAGGGAAATTCATTCCTCTGTACTACAGAGCAACAGTAACAAAACAGCATGGTACTGGTACCAAAACAGCAGGTGGACCAGTCGTACAGAATAGAGGACACAGAGACCAATCCACAAAATTACAACTTTCTTATAATTGATAATGGGGCTAAAAGCATGCAATGGAGGAAGGATAGCATCTTCAACAAATGGTGCTGGGAAAACTGGAAATCCATATGCAACAAAATGAAGCTGAACCCCTCCCTTTCTCTTGCCATGCACAAAATTTAACTCAAAATGGATCAAAGAGCTTGATATAAAATCAGAGACTCTGCGCCTGATAGAAGAAAAAGTTGGCTCCAATCTACATATTTTGGGGTCGGGTTCCAAATTCCTTAATAGGACACCTATTGCCCAAGAGTTAATAACAAGAATAAACAATTGGGACTTACTCAAACTAAAAAGTTTTTTCTCAGCAAGAGAAACAATAAGACAGGTAAATAGGGAGCCTACATCCTGGGAACAAATTTTTACCCCTCACACTTCAGATAGAGCCCTAATATCCAGAATATACAAAGAACTCAAAAAATTAAACAATAAGATAACAAATAACCCAATAAACAAATGGGCCAAGAACCTGAACAGACACTTCTCAGAGGAGGACATACAATCAATCAACAAGTACACGAAAAAATGCTCACCATCTCTAGCCGTCAGAGAAATGCAAATCAAAACCATCCTAAGATATCATCTCACTCCAGTAAAATTGGCAGCCATTATGAAGTCAAACAACAATAAGTGCTGGCGAGGATGTGGGGAAAAGGGTACACTTGTACATTGCTGGTGGGACTGCAAATTGGTGCGGCCAATTTGGAAAGCATTATGGAGATTCCTGGGAAAGCTGGGAATGGAACTACCATTTGACCCAGCTGTAAAAGAGTGTACTATAGGGATACTGCCACATCAATGATCATAGCAGCACAATTCACAATAGCTAGACTGTGGAACCAACCTAGATGCCCTTCAATAGATTAATGGATTAAAAAAATGTGGCATTTATACACAATGGAGTATTACTTTGCAATAAAAATGACAAATCATGGAATTTTCAGGGAAATGGATGGCATTAGAGCAGATTATGCTAAGTGAAGCTAGCCAATCCTTAAAAAAACAAATGCCAAATGTCTTTTTTGATATAAGGAGAGCAACTAAGAACAGAGCAGGGAGGAAGAGCATGAGGAAAAGAATAACATTGAACAGAGATGAGTCGGGGGAGGGAATGGGAGAGAGAAGGGAAATTGTATGGAAATGGAAGGAGACCCTCAATGTTACACAAAATTACATATAAGAGGTTGTGAGGGGAAAGGGGGGGGAACCAAGAGAGAGAATTGATCAACAGCAGATGAGGTAGAGAGGGAAGATGGGAGGGGAGTGGAGGGGGGATAGTAGGGGACAGGAAAGGTAGCAGAATACTGCAGTCACTAATATGGCATTATGGAAAAATGTGAATGGGTAACCAGATTCTGCAATTTGTATGGAGAAAAACTGAAAAATGGGAGTTCATAACCCACTTGAGTCAAATGTATGAAAGATGATATGTCATGAGCTTTGTAATGTTTTGAACCACCAATAAAAAATAAATAAAAAAATAAATAAATTTGAGTTAAAAAAAAGAAAATGAGACCTTCAGTGATTTAAAAAAATATGTAAGATATTTTTTTAATATAGGTTAACATGACCTTTACTTAACATTCATAACTTAACAACTCAGTATTTCACCCAAACAGAACAAGATTACCAGAAATCAAATCTGAAACCCCAAAGAGAAATATAATGTAACTAATCTCAGCAGTTACTTCTCAATGCTTTGACATGAAGCTACACAGTTTTGATAGGATTCACTACATTTTCTCTTTGTATAAAATTTTTTTGAGGTAACCAATTATATGTAATCCAAGGGTACATTGGGAAAGAACTTTTTTACAGAGGACAATATGCCATTTGGCACTGCTGTTTCTCCATCAGGAATCTGTTAGTATTATATTACCCTTCTGTAGGCTCTTTTTGATTCTTTGAGGATTACACAAGCCAATTATTTAGTATTTCAATCTTTTCCTAAATGACATGCATTTTTTTAAAAAAAATCTCATTTGTCCTCATACTTTTCCTGCTGTACCTGAATCCTGCCATCCTCATAGTCTAGAAATGGAGATTCAGTTTCAAATTAATGAATCATAGATGAGTACAACTATCTTTGTACTGGATGAGTCTATATCCTTTTCATGATAGCAATTGAGTTTTGAAGAATAGTCTGATCAAGATATCGTGGACATAATCAATAAATTACAGATTTAATCAACCATGGTTTTGCTGCAATTTATCACATTTGTGTCAATTTATGATCATGAGAATTAGATGCTTTTAAATAGTTGAGAGGTCATGAAGATAAATGAAATCTAGACAGCTATTTTTTATTTAAATCAATTTGACATGAATACAATTAAATCTACCAACTAGAAATATATAACATTTAGTGAAGGAAATATATAATGAAATAGAGCATCTGCATTTCAGTTCAGCTGGGAAATCTGTAATGAAATGTTAATTGCAGTTAGGTATAAGCATTTCCATTTATCTATTTTCTCATGGTATTAAAGTATGGCAATAGGAAGACATGGGGATGATGTGTATTCCAGTGGTAGATCCTGTGATTACCATGTGCAAAGCTTTGGAGTTTCAATTATGAGCAACACATATAAATATTGTTTCAACATTATTGAGAATATATTATGAATGTCAGCATATATAGCTACTAAAAATCTATAATTCAACCTCTTAAAACTTTACAATTCTTTACTCAAAATGAAGCATCTACTAGGTCCAAGGTTTTCAATATTTTTTCTTTCTTAAATTTTAAAATCAGTTCTATGTAACTCTAAGTCTTCTGTGTTTAATTGGCTTATAACTGTACACATTTATGAGGTAGAGTGTTATTTCAAAATAGGCACACACTGTATAACAATCAAATCAGGGAAATTGGAAGACTTATCACTTCAATGAGGTCTAAGTTGTATTTGCTGGAAATCAGTTATGTTTCTATGTTGAGACAGAAAATGTGTTTATAATATTCGAATTTTTACATTCACCTAGATGCAACATTTAGCCATACACAAATATCACTTTGAGTGCTCCTTCAAAGACAATTCAAATAGTTTACTTGCTTGATACTTACTTCATTTTCTGCTTTCTCTTTTCATACTGCTATCTTTTTGTGAAAGACTATTTTCATGGATTAACCTCATATTTCTGCTTTCCATTAAGAGACGGTATCTTTCATTCTCAGCTTGCAATCGTCTTATAGTGTCATAAGATTGGTTTTGGTTATGAGTGGATGTATCAATTTGATTTTCAACTTTGTTTTTAATGTAATGAAATTCCTGTTGAAGCTGTGTAATTTCACTTTGGAGTCTACGTATTCTCCTCTCTCTAATAGATTGCTGCTTTCTGATGTGTTCTTTCATTTCCCTTTGTTCATTTTCACATGTATGCCTTTTTTCTTGTTCTGAAACCAAAGTCCTTACTCTGAGATTATCACTTTTCTGACCAATCTCATTTTCTAGGTCACTGGTTGTCATTTCCAACTGTGAAACCTGTTTGGAAGGAAGATCAGGATACCAGTTATGATATGAGATTTGCACACATTAATAAATGATAGAACTAGGGTCAGCACTTAGAATATGTATGTTTATCAATAAACACAGTTCTGGAAATCAGGGTGGGGCCAAAAATATAGGCAAGTAGTGATATTTTTTAATACCTTTATCTATCTATTTGTTTACTTATGTGGTGCTGAGGAGCAAACCTAGGGCCTCACCTGTGCTAGGTGAGCACTCTATTTCTGAGCCACAACCCCAGCCCCAAGTTGTGAGATTTTATCCAAGCCTTCCACCTCTGCTTCTAGTGCCCATTCACCATTCTGTCCTGTGCGTGTATAAACATCAGAGAAGGCTTGTGTTACAAGATACTAATGGCAAAAAAAAAATTAAGTTGCTGCTCAGTATTATTTATTTCTCCTTAATGAAGTTTGAAACATAGTAAGTGTGAAATAGAGAAAATAAACTGACACAGTTTATTCTTATACCAGTAAGTTATCACTGTGTACATATCATGGTATATCATTATTTACCAAAGTGTTCTATATAAAATAGGAGATTACTTGATGCAAAGTATTTCTCTTGTCAAAAGCGAGGAAATGATATCCAAAAACCAGGATCTCTGCTAGCCACATTTTTCCTTCTTACTTAAAAGTGGTATAGTAAAAAGTACATCTTCACATTAACACACCAAGGGAGAAAAATCACTTCCCCAAACCAGAAGATCTATTGTTAGAATCGAGGTTTTGAGATCCTAGAAAAATCATCAAATCCTGTGAAAAATATTAAAAGTATTTTCTCTGAAACAGGACACTGTGAAAACCACCACTGAAGTGCTGCAAACGGAATTGAATAATAACATTACTTAATCCAGTGGGACAAAAATGCCCACACCTTCACTCCCTAAATATGCACCTTATGGTTATACATTTATGTTTTTCATGATGGATACAGTTACTATTCACACACACACACACACACACACACAACACCCTTGAAAACAACAGAGAAAAACAATTGATTTCAGTTTTGGCCATATTTATCACTTTTTGTTTCCAAAGATGTTTTGCTGGAATCCCATCTTGTAAATTTGGGCAAACTGTTCTAAAGAAAGTTACCTATAGGTGTCATTTTGTTCTGATGAGACCTAGAGATTTTTCAGTAGGTTTTGTCCTTATCTCAGTAGGGAGTAGAAAGTCTAAAAGCTTAATTAACAGTGGTATCTTCAAAATAAATAACCATTCAAAAGAAGTAGATTATTAAAGCACATAAATCTTTATCACACATGAATTACTCAAATTTAAACTGCATAAATGACAGAAAAAAATCCTCAAAGAGTAAAGATGTTTATTAAATACAGGTATAAATGCAATTGTGAAATCTTTTAAACAAAATATTTAACTAGTTTCAAATCTATTTACTCTATACCTTAACATTTAAAAAATCTCTTTATTATCTTAATTTACTTTTTCTTTTAATTTGTCCTTATTTTGTTCAAAAAACAGAGAATCATTTCTTCTATTCTTCTCTTTTTTAAAAAAAACTTTATTTTTTTTTGTAGTTGTAGATGAAAATAATGCCTTTATTTTTTCTGTTTATTTATTTATTTATTTATTTATTTTTGTGGTGCTGAGGATTGAACCCAGTGCCTCACACATGATAATAGGCAAGTGCTCTGACACTGAGCTATAGCCAAAGCCCCTCCTTTTTTAAGACAAATCTGCAGTAAAATTGATAATCATGTCAGTGATTAAACTCAACTCTTTCACTCAGGAAACAAATATGGAGCATCTACTAGATACCAAGATTTGCAATAATTAATCTTGCAACAAATGTCATCAATTAATTTTAGGGTGAGATAAAATTTTGTTTTAAACAAAAATAATAGTGTCACACTCCACATACCAATGATTTGTGAGAATATACACTGCATGTACAATGGAGATCCTGGAAGATTATTTATTCTGTATTGTGGTAGATGTCTGAAGTTTGTGCAAGTACACACTTATGATTGTATGTTGGTACAATTGCCAAACAGCATATTTTTCAGATAATATACCCTTCATGAAGTGAAACATGGCTGGATATAGTATGTTAAAGGGATAGTATAAATAAGTTTGTTGAAATAAAATAAAAAATTTAAAATGCACTGAAAGCTCATTTACCTGATTAAATTCATCTGCTGTAATATTTAATTCTGTATCAAATTTTCTGACAGATGTTTCAGGTTTCTTTTTAATTTCTTTATTATCTTCATTTGTTATTTCTTTTAACTTGTCCCTATTTGGTTCAAGAAACAGAGAATCATTTCTTGTATTCTCTTCCTTTTTAAAGGCACAACTTCAGTAAAATATATTTATCTTAAAACTGATTTTTCCTGAGGAAAAAATAACTTTATTCTAGCTTTTATGTTTCTCTTATGGTAGCACTTACCTTGTTAATCATTCTGTATTTTGTAAACAAGTCAAAATCCCCTTTGGAACAAGACTGAATCTAATATTTAATCCAATAATAAAGAGTATGGGTCTTTTTGACAAAGAAATAAGAAGAAATTTTACTTATAAACCAGAGTTAATTTGAATAAAATAATCAGTAATCACTTTCCATTTCATTTTTAAATAAATGTTAATATTAAAACTGTAGCTGAGGGTCTAGCTCAGTACTAGCATATCTACTTAGTTGAACTAACACCTGGGTTTGATCCTATATATCAGAAGAAAAACTATAAATGTTTAAAAATGTTTCTGGACAGTGAAAAATGCCCATTTTATTATCTTTGGGAGAATTATAAGTAACATAAACTTTCTTGAGAGGAATTTAGAAATCTATCAAATACCTTTTTAAAAAGTACCTCTAATCAAATAATTCTACATTGAAAATGTATTCAGAGTAAATTAAAAAACATAGAGAAAATTGGTTTTCTAAATTTCATTCCTTGAAACATTGATTGTACTCCAAAAGGCAAAAATATAGATATAAAACCACCGAAATTTCTATTTGTTATATAAATAGATTCCTATTCAGGTGTGGTGGTACATGTCTTTAATCTCAGTAACTAGGGCAGGAGTATCTGAAGATCAATGCCAACTTCAGCAACTTAACAAGGACCTAAGAAACTAGCGTACCATACCTCAAAATTTGAAGTTCTTGTTTACATGCTACATTTTCCTTTTTAAGCTCTGATGTTACTCTTTTTTCTTCAGCATATTTCTTTTCAAGTTCATAAAGGTCATTTTCCAGTTTTGCATTTTTTTTAAAAAAACACTGTGAGCAGTACCTTTTTTTATGTTTTATTATGTGATGTGAAGAACCTGCATTCAAATGTTTTAATTGGATAACAGAATTTGTATCAGGAAAAAAACAAAATAGAAATAATATGTGAGTAATTTTCATAAGTGAATGACTGTATATTTTCACATGCAGTATTCATACACTATACAAATGTAGAGTACCTAAAACATGTGTGTACTATGTTCTATGGGATAAAACCTCTTTTTTTTTGTTTAGCTTAAAGTCTAGTGGATGTGCTCCACTGTGCCCAATAAATCTTGTCTTCTTTAGGAAGTATTTCTGATTATCCAAACAGAATCTTTTGCTTGACAAATATTTCTTTGTTGAGAAAGTGAATGTCACCAGGTTGAAAGCAAATAAATATCTCAAAGATTCATCCACAAATCCACCTACTCAGTATAAATGTACCAATTCTTAGAAACAAAATTTTAAAATAGATAAAAATCAGAAATTCACATTGTTCACTATTTTTTACCTCATAAAAATAAATTTTATGCAACTCCTGTTCATCATTAATGGCTTCCAAAGTGAGTGATAATTTTTACACTTTTATCTGTGACCACCCTGTTCCTTATCTGAAATGTTTTATCTGAAATTGTGACAATATTATTTGCTACTCTAAAGACGCAATGTGCTTCATGCACTTACAGTTGATTTGGACTCTAGTTATCACAATAAAATTGTTTCTTTACTCAAGCCAACATTAGTACTTTATCAATTTTTTTCCACTATATCCTTTTAACTTAAACAGCAAATTATTTATTTAGTTGACAGTCCCTTTTGCTTGTGAAGAGGAGATAATATTTCCAGTCATCTCTGTGAAAATAGTGTCTATTTATTTGACTCATTAATTATTTTTGAGTTTCTGGTAAGTGCTAATGTAGATAAATGGTATCAGAGTTAATATCTAGCAATAATGCCTGAGCAGGGATATAAAAACTGATATTATCAGCCAGCTTAAGGGAAAGGAAAAGAGCTTGATAAGCAGTAGCAACTGAGGAAGATGACTATTACATGGGATCTGTATTTGTCTAAATATGTAGGGATCCATGAAGAGTAATACCAGAGGAAAGGGTAGAGGGAGGAAAGAGATAAAGATAATTAGGCAAAAATCATATTATGAAAGATTTATATGTAAATGTAAAATGTTTTGATATTCTTGTTCTAAAGAATGATTAATGTCATATTTGCATTGGAAGTAGATCACCCAGAATGTGGGCAGGTGAACATGAGGTGCATAAGAATGAATGGAGAACAATAGTTAGAAGGCATCAGTGCAAAATAAAGATGAGACAGGCCTGAACTAAGGGAATGTTTCTGAGCATTTGGGATACAATATTTTCACTAACTCAGTAAAGAATAAAGTGTTATTAAATTTAAGAAGTAAAAGAAAAATTCTGAGTCTCTGTGAAATGAGACTCTGTCCAAAACAAAAACAAAAGGTGTCAAAGAAGATGTAAAATTAAGCACCTGAACTCTTTAAGTTGCTTGTCTTTATCATGTGATTTTTTAAAAAAAAAATTAACATCTTCCTATTTCAAGTGAAAGAATTTGTGTATTTTCTCTGAACTATTCAAATAAAAAGATTTTACAGGATCATCAACTTTAAAGAGAAGGCTGGCAGCCAGTCTCAATTGTAGAGCAACTGCTCAGCATATTAAAAGGCCTTGTTTCAATTATTCCCTCCATGGAAAACAACAACAACAACAAAAAACCTGTTACCTAAAGTACAACATATTTTCATTGCAATTACTCAATAGTTTGGATCATGTACTGGAAATAAACTAATAAATTATTTAAAGATATGTCTCTCTTATATTTCCTAAACTGAACCCTACCCTCCTGGCTCAAGTAAATTTGTGCCTCAATCTTTTAGGAAGATGGGAATATAGTTTTGCCCCACTGCCTATCTTTGCCATAAGAATTTTAAAACTATATTATTTTAAAAAGATTACATTCTGATAATTTACCTTTGAGAATCCATAAATGGTGAAGGGATTACATTAAGGAACTTCAGACATAGTAAAATTTGAGAAACAGTTCAAATTTTAAAAATCTTTTTCATATGCAGGAATATATCATTTAAGAAAACTTGAATACCAATATTGAGATTGATATTTTCGAGGATAAATTCTTTCATTAAATTTCAGAAAAAAATAGGAACAGGGAAATTGCCAGCATTTCCAATGGTTTCCAGTAACTTTACAGAAAAATTGTACTGCAAAATTTACCTGATTTCCGTTTCCTTCTTTCTTGCTTCTGTTTTGACTTATATAGAAGAGAATCTTTGATTATGATGGCAGGCTTCATGTGCTTAGAGACAAAGACATCATATAAATAGTGTGTATTTAATCCAGTACCCAGTTAATACAATGAAATAATCATAGAAGATCAATTACCTTGCCAGAAGCATGTGTGTTCTGAGATACTGAAAAGGAAAGAAAATATATTCTCAAAAAAACCCCTGAATATAAAGAGAACTACCCTCATAATCTTACACAATGAATATGAACCCGAGTCCCAATGGTTATGTATCATAAACATGATTTTAACTTTGGTGTGTCTGCTTGTTTGGGACTTTTTTTGAATACAGCCACATGTCTAAAATATGCTAAATCAAAATTGGGAATATAGCTTTTGTAAAACTTGCAATTAATGTTCCAATTTTGAGGTCATATTTGCCATGACCATAAATACATAATCAAAGGGTATATGTACCAATGAAAAGATACAGAATGCTGGTGAGCACAGTGATCTGTATTCAGAGGAAAATAGAAGGATCTGAAAATTTCAACATGAAAGCTGAAGGAAAAACACAGCTACACATATCTTCCACGAAACTGATCAGAATTACAAGTACAGAACCTCTCTTCATTTGCCCTACAATTTAGTAAGTCCAAATTTGTGATGGGATTCTAGGAGAAGGTTTACTTAATTTCTCCTCAGAGAGTTTTTTTAACTAATTATCTCAGACATATGATTTTAGAAGAGCAGCTAATACACATGTCCTTGTTTTTCATACCCATGTGGAGCACTAGTGATTTTTTTTTCCCCTGTAGCCTCTGATTTAACCAATGTCATTTTTCTTTTTCCATTCTTGCACAAAGATACATGCCCCACAAAGAAAAAATGTAGGATAAGGCATAAAGAATTGAGATATGGCAATCCAATAAAAGAGATCTAAAAACTGCCAGAATTATCAGACATTAATAAACCTTTGGATTTTATTCATTGGAATATAACTAAGATGAACAGTTCTGTTAGTCAAAGAATAAAGTTCATGAAATCTATGAGTTACAAATGAATCTGATGTGGCATATCTTGACAGATTATCAAGTTGTTTAAAAAAGGGGTTGGCTGATCAAAAAATTAGGTATCTATCAATGAGAAATTTGCTCAGTAGTAAAGTGAATTAATGGCATGCTCAAGTTTCATTCCAAATCATCAATAAAATAAAAATGGTAAAAATAATGATAATAATAATAATTAAGTAAATAGCTGTCTTGAAAACAAAAAATGTTTCAGGAATGCTAAAATTCTCATATGAATGACTCAAATGGATGCCACATACATCATGGAAGCTGGTAGGAGTGGAGAAGAGAAGTTTAGTTTGAGGTTGATACACTGAAAAGAGATGAATTGCATTATCCCAGTATTCTCATTGTTTTATCCAAAATTACCTAGGTAATTCTTTGGTTTCTCTCTAATATTGCCTCCCACTAAGCTTTAACCAAGAAACCTCTAGAGCTGTGTGGGCCTGTGTATTTTACATCAAAACATGTGTATCCTTGGCAAATACTATAATGCTTACTTCATATCTCAAGTCTTTATATTGGGAGACAGAGTGTCTGTAAAGTCCAAGGTTTACTGAAAACCCTGCAGGGGCTTGCCTCAGTCTCTCAAGTACCTGCAATTATGGATGTGTGCCCCTGAACCCCATTTATACTGACATCATTGAAGAGTAATTTTACTGGTCCAATAACTCAGAAAACCACTGGGGAAGACACTAGGTATTCACCATGTATAATGCCTATAATAACTCACAAATTGATCCATTCAACTTGAATAAAAATTTTATAGGAAAAAATTAAATTTCCATGTAAACAAAAATTATCACACTGTTTACTCTTTGCTCAATTTTTAAATTTTTAAAATACTTTGTACTTAATTGTGTCCCAGATAAATGATCAAATTTACACCTTAATAAAATGAATTTCATATTATTTTTCTTTTTAATTTCCCTTTCTTTTCATATTTTTTTCTATTAAAATTGCCTCTGTCATGCAAAACATCCATGATTATACCTCTTATTCCTGACATAAACTGGTTTTGTTTTCCTTGGGACTACTTTAGAAATATTACAACTTTTGTACGGGTAATAAACACGTGATCTGTAAAGTATTCAGTTTCCTAGCCAGTTCATCAGTTACTGAACTTGAGGGAACTGCTTTTATATCATGTTACTGTTAACAGGTTTATTTATTTCTACCTATAGTTGAATTTGTGATAAGAGCTAGAGGTGAAACTAGGGACCAGGGGTAAATACTTTTCTAGAGATAAAGATGAAAGGAGACTTCAAAAGTGAGGATATTTGCTAGATGGAGAAAATGCTGAAAGAATGGAAGGCTATACATAGATACAAGGTTTAAATGGGACATGCTTGTCTGACTATATAGGGATTGGCAAGGAGAATGGCCAGAGGATATTGCAGGCAGAGAAAGGGATAAAATATGCAGTGAGGAAACATTTGTGTTATGAAAGATTCCTGGGGAAGTTAAGATGCTTGGACATCCTTGTATTAAAGTGGGCCAATGGTCATATATGCAGTATATGTATAAATAGCAGAACCAACTTCAATGCAATATGCAGGTGACCTTGAGTGGCATGTGCATGAAATGGAGATGAATAATGAGAAGGCAACAGTGCACTAGAAAATTGATGCACCCTGATTGGATGGCATTTTTCTCAAAATATAGAGAGTAGAAAAATTTCAGTGAGATGTATAGAATCAATTTTAATTAAATGAAGAAAGATAGAAGGTGGATCTGAGAAATTGAGATTCTGTTATTCATGTTCACAAATGAGATGCTTATACAGTGCAGGAACTGTGAATGTTGCTTTCATTTAGCATGTAGTTTCTCCTGTAGCAAAATCTTCCTGTGTTGAGAGAACTCATTTAAAAGCTTGGTGTGATATTTTCTGAAATTGGATTTACAAATCCCACAGAACTATCAGAAAAGTCTGTGGGAGAGGATTCATGGGAGATCAACTGCCCAGTATGCAAAAGAATCCAGTTCAATGCCAAGCATTGAGAACAACATAAACAAACCATGTCGTAGGAATATGAGCAATCTCTTATTGCTATGTGCAAGTTTACTTTTGATTTAGATCATTTAGTCCAAATTCCTGGAAAGAAGTTTCTCCAGCAATAATGGATTCATTTTATAGGAAAGAAGTAAAATAAATTACATACGATCATACATTGCATCCTTTCTTGCTATAGACTGATCATATCAATGGTGAAGGGCATGAACAAAAGTAAAGCATGAAACAAAACACAAGGTCATGGAATTAGTCCATACACAAGTTGTCATAGTAGAGTTGACATTCTCTTTTCAATGGGTTTCTCCTATGTCACAGGCTGATACTGACCTCCTAGATTCAAGCAAAAACCATATCTTCATTCTCTCAGGCATCTCAATTCTAGCTCTGCCCCTTTAAGTTCTTTTTAAATTTAGGGAAGAAAGAAAATCAGCCTCACATTTCAACTAAGCACTGAAATGACTCTAGTTTAGGAAACATAATTTTAGAGATAAGTATGATATAAGCATTTTTAAATATATTTTCCTCATGAATTTACAAAAATATTTTGAAAAATGGATCAAGCATCAACATCCACATGTTGTGGCAATAATCACAAACCATTATGGAATATATATATCATGTGTGAATAGTTTGTTATCCTTTAAAAGGTTTCATTATATGGTTTCTAGAAAAATTGTACCACAAAAGTTACCTATATTGAAGTTCCATGTTTCCTTCGTCAATTTTACCCCTTTTTCTTTGATTTTGTTCCTAGGCTTGATGTTCTTGGATAAAAGATATAATATATATTTTAGATTCGATCCCATCCAGCATGCATTTAATAAAGAAAATAAACATAGAAGATGAATTTTACCTTGAAGGAATCACATAAATCCCGACCAACTGAAAAGAGATTGAGATGATGCTCAAATAAATCTGAATATGCAAAGGGGAGGGGGAGGGTATGTGGGGGCAGGAAAGATGGTGGAATAGATGGACATCATTACCCTAGGTACTGTATATATATGGTGACACTACACTGTGTACAACCATAGAAATGTGAAGCTGTGCTGCAATTGCGGAGAAAGCATCAAAATGCATTCTGCTGTCATGTATATACCTAATTAAAATAAATTAATTTCAAAAAATCTGAATATAATGAAACTACCCTCATTACACACTAAATGAATATGGACCCTAGTCCTGGTAGTTAGCATTGGTGAAGACTATTTTAGCTTTAGGAATCCTCTTTCATTTGGGGGCTTTATGTTGAGCAATGACAGAAGACTCAAATGCACTAAATCAGAATCAGGAATATAGGTTTCAGAAAACTTGCAGTTAAGTTTCCAGTAGTAAAATCACTTTTGCAACAGTTTTTAATAGAATTCTAAAGATGCAGAATGCTGAAGAGCACAATGATCTGTTTTCAGAAGAGGAAAAAAGGACCCTGAGAAGTGCAATAAGGAAACTGAGTTTAAAATGTGGCAGGACATATCTCAAGTGAACCCTATCAGAATCATTTAATCCATTTTATTATAAGTATGCTTCCTGTCCCTCATTAGCCTCATAATTAACAAATCCATTTTTGCGATGAGTTTTCAGGAGAAGGTATACTTATGTGCACATCAGAGAGAGTTTTCTGAGCTAATTAGCCCAGATATGTGTTTTTAGAATAAAAAGTAATACACATATTGCTCAAACTTATGTGAAAAACTGATTCTTTTCCCAGAAACCCTTGTTTAATCAATAATTACTTTCCTTTTGCACTCTCCTGGGAAGACAGTGGTTCCTCATCCATTGGAAAAAAATATACAGTAAAGCTAAAGTATGAAGACTAGGAAATACTAGGCATTTTTCCAAAAGAAAAGTGTTCTGAAAGTTTTCAGAATTATCAGATATCAATAGACTAATGTGTTCCAAAGAAATTTGTTGATACAAAAAGAGTATTGTATTGGTGTTGGAGAAAACTTCATAAAAGTTTTCTGGTCAAAAAATGAGTCTGGTGTGGCTTATCTTGACAGCTTTTCAAGTAATTACACATAAGTTCCAGATGATCACAACATTTACTTTCTAGAGTTCAGAATTTACCTCAGCAATATGGTACGTTCCTGGAATGTCCAGGGACATGGTTTCTCACAAAGCACCAATAAAATAATGAAATCAACAATATTAAGGATGATAATGAGAATAGTAAGTATGGAAATATTAGCGTCCTTTAAAGCAATGAATGCTTCAAAAATGCAACAGTGCTCATCTGAATGACACATGGATGCCTCACACACTGTGATGCCTCTGGATGTAGACGGGGGAAATGAGTAGCTGCAGGTTACTCTGATTCTTCTAGTTGTAACTGATTCCTATCATGACTGCTTGGGATTTTGAGTTGAAACAGACAAACTGAAAAGAACTGATGATAATTCTCTCCTGCTCCTCATATTTCCTTGCTAAATTCTATGTTACCTTCCTCACATTCCCATCCCTTTAGCTTTTCCAAAGAAACCCACGGAAGTGGAAGCTTGTCTCCTTACATTTTACATTTTATGTGTGGCTCTTTGCCACACCTTGCTGCCTGTCAATGTGACAGATTTATCTTAGAAATATCTTCTCTTCACCTTAGTCTTTGGGTCCCTCCCACATCTCAAGAGACATTCTCAGAATGAAAAGCAAGATTTGTGCTTGCACTTGACCTGGTTGTGTCCTAAATGTAGGAACTGATAGTGTTTCTTGCATAGTTCCCAAAAGGATATCCAATGCACAGCTCCAAATCATTTTTTCTACAGACCAGGATCATTTGAATCATCATAGGCTATAATGAACATATAGAAGCTACGACCTGCTGAGTCAGAACAAGATTTTGAACATGGTCACTAAGAGATGATTCCTAAAAGTTGCAGAGTGACAGTGTGAAATTTGTCCTCTTTTAATTCCTCTAGAAGCTCTGGATTCCTCCCTCAAAATAAATTTTAGAAGAATCTGTAAGCTTTCCAAAGTTAATTTTAGATACCTGTGGATTTGGAAAATGTCCAATAACAATTCCTAATTTTTTCAAGTAATCCATTTGCTTTTTCTGCCCTAAAATTTTGCCCTAGTGAGTAGCAACATGTTGCATGTCATTAACTTGTACACCTGCCTAATCATTAGGGTAAGTGAACTTTGCTCTGTGGAAACAGGTCTTCACTTCTCAATTCATTCCCAACTGTGAGTAAGTCAGAAGAGTGGAAAAGTTAAATCCTAAGGACAATGGTCATATGTGCAGTATATGCATAAATAACAGGACCATCCTCAGTGCTATGAGCAGTTGATGATGAAGAAGGACCTGTGCATGAATGGAGATGAATAATGAGAAGGCAATAAGTGCATTAGCAAGTTGATGCCAGCCTGAATGGAGGGAATATTTCCAGAAATACAGAGGATAGAAAATTGTCAGTGACCTTTTTAGAATGAAGACTAATGACATGAACAAAGAAAAAAGGTAGGCCACAGGAATGTATGGTTTTGTACCTCACTGTTACAAAGATTTCAAATAAGATGTGCAGTAAACTACAGCTAATGTGAATGTTGCTTTTCTTTACCAAGTAGTTTCTCTTATGGTAACATCTTCCTATGTTCAGAAAACTCCTTTAGGAAGAAGGTGGGCAATTTTCTGAATCTTGGATATATGAAACACACCAGAAAATGAGAGAGGTTTGTGGGAGAGGTTCAGTGGGAGATCACTGCTTAGCATGTAAAAGGATCCTGTTCAGTGCCCAGCATTGAGAAGAATAGGAACAAACAAACTATGTCAAAGAAATATGAGCAAATGTTTCTTTGGTATATGCAAGTATATATTTGATTTACAACTCTTACTCAAAATTTCTGGAAAACTGTACTCCAACAAATGGACACCTATGTGCAAAAAAGGGCTAATAAAAGCAGTAAAATGAATTAAATATGTGTGTTGAGTAAAGCCACATGACTCAAAGTACTAAAACAAAATCAGGAATATGGGCTCAGTAATATTTACACAGTTGAGTTTTAAAGGAAAAATCATTTTTGGAATGACCAATTATAGAAAGACATAGGTATATATACCAGTGTCAAGATGCAGAATGATCTGTAGTCAGAGGAGGAGAGAAGAAGCCTGAGAAATTCAGTGTCAAAGCTGAGTTAAAAAATGTGGCAGTGCAAATCTTTAGTGAATCTTATCAGAATCATTTAATACATTTTATTGTGTTTCCTAATCCTCATTTGCATTATAATTAATAATTCCAAAATTGTTATGAAATTCCCAGGGAAGATATAATTGTTTGTTCATCATGGAGAGTTTTCTGAGCTAATTAGCTCGGATATATGTGCTGAGAGCATCAGCTAACACCATCTCAATGTTGGTTCATACCCATGTTGGAAACTGGTGTGTCATCTTTTCCTTTATCCACTCGTTTAACCACCATCAGTTTTACATTTCCTCTCTTGTGTGAAGAAAGTAATATAACATCTATGGAAAAAAAAAGATGTATGATAAGGCTCAAAGGATTCAGACAAGGCCAACCCAAAGAAAACTTTTTTTTGAAAACTTGAAGAGTTATCAGATACCAATAAACCATTGTGTTTTAAAGAAATCAGTAAATACATTAAGAGTAATAGTGTTAGTGTTTGAGGAGTAAACTGAATAAAAGTTTCTGGTTAAAATTTGAGTCAGGTGTGGCATATATAGACAGCTTTTTAAGGAATTGCACACAAGTCCCAGATCATCCCAACATCTATCTGCTTTCTAGAGTTCAGAATTTTTCTCAGTAGTATGGTGCATTCCTGGCATGTCCAGGGACATGGTTTCTCACAAAAATCAATAAAATAATGATAAAAGCAAAATATTAAGGATGTTAATAAGAAATGTATAGATGAAAATATTAGACTTCTTTAAAGTAAAGAATCCTTAAAAATGCAATGTTGCTAATCTGAATGACACATACAAATACCTCACACAATGTGGTGCCTACTAAATAAGAAGGGGAGAAATTGGTAGCTGTAGGGTACCCTGATTCTTCCAGCTGCTACTCGTTCTTATCATCTTAGCACCAGATTTTGACCTGAAAGCAGACAAACTGAAGAGATCTGACTAGAATTCTCTCCATTTACTTGTATTTTCTACCTAAATGCTATTTCCTCCCTCACTTTCCCTTTAGTTTTTCCAAAAAATCCATAAAGTGGGAGCTTCCCTTTTTCCATTTTATGCCCTTTATATGGATTTTTGCCACTATTTGTTGCCTGCCAAAGTAACAGACTTATCTTACAAATATCATTTCTTCATCTTAGTCCTATGTCCTTTGCACATCTCAAGAGACATGCTCAGAATGAAAGCAAGATTTATGATTGCACTTGATCTGCTTATGTCCTCAAACTGTAGGAATCAATAGCAGTTCCTGCATATTTCCTAAAAGGAGATACAATGCACAGATCCAAATCATGTTGTTTATACATCAGAATCATTGGAATCACCTTAGATTCTAACGGACAATTAGAAGCAAGAGTTTTAAGATGGTGCCCAAAGGATGATTCCTTATAGTTGCAGAGTTCTAGTGTGAAATTTGTCATCTTCAAATTTGTCTAAGTTAATTTCAATGTATCTGTGGATTCCTCCCTAAAATGTCCCCACAAATTAAAATTCATAAGGATGTGTAATATCTTCATTGATAATTTTTCATTATTAATTTTAGATTAACTCTAGATATCTGTGGATTTTGGACAAGATTAATTACCATTCATACTTCTTTCTACTTTTACATTCGGTGTTTCTGCACTATCATTTTGCCCTAGGCTGCATCAACATATTGTATGTCATTAAATCATTTGGGGTAACTGAACTTAGTTCTGTGGCAACAGGTCTTCACTCCTCAATTTATTCCCAACTGTGAAGAAGTCAAAAATGATTGAATTTACACCTTAATAGAATGAATTCCATATTATTATTCTTTTTAGGTTCCATTTCTTCTCATATATTTTTTTCAATCAAAATTGCCTCTGTCTTGCAAAACATTCATGATTATGTCTGTTATTCCTGACATAAAATGGTTTTCTTTCCTTGGGACTACCTCAGACAGATTACAACTTTTGTGCTGAGTAATAAACATATGAGCTGTAAAGTATTCACTTTCCTACCCAGTTCATCAGTTACTGGACTTGAGAGGACTGCTTTTATATCATAATACTGTCAAAAGCTTTATTTATTTCCACCTTTAATTGAATTTGTGGTAAGAACTAGAGGAAAAAATAGGGGCCAGGGATGATGTCTTTTCAAGAGATAGAGATTAATGGAGACTTCAAAAGTGAGGTTATCTGCCAGAGGGAGGAAATGCTGAGGTCATGTGAGACTGTACATACACACAGGGCTTAAATGGAACATGCCTGACTGACTATAGGGATTGGCATGGAGAACTGCCAGAGAACATCTCAGGCAGAGAGAGGGATCAAAATACATAGTGAGGAAAAATTTGTATTAAGAAAGATTCTTAAGGAATTTAAGATGCTTGGAAATCCATGTTTTAGAGAGGTATTATGGTCATATATGCACTATATGCATAAATAGCAAAACCAACCTCAATGTGATAAGCATGTGACCATGGGTGGCATGTGCATGAATGGAGATGAATAATGAGAAGGCAGTAGTGCACTAGAAAATTGAGGCAGGCCTGACTGGATGAAATTTTTCCAAATATACAGAGGGTATAAAATTTTCAGTGAGATTTATGGAACCCCTTTTAATTAATGAACAAAGAAAGAAAGTGGCTCAGTATGCTTTGAGATCCTGACTGTAACGCAAGGTTTCAAATGAGATGTGTAATAAAATGTAGGAACTGTGAATGTTATTTTCCTGTACCATGTAGTTTATTCTGTAAAAATATCTTCTGTGTTGAAGGAACTCGTTTAGGTGCTTGGTGCACAATTTTCTGAAACCTGGATTTAGAAAACCCACTAGAGAATTAGAGAGGTCTGTGTGAGAGGTTCAGTGAGACAGCAACTGCTTAGCATGCAAAAAGATCTCTTTTAGTGCCCACTATTGAGGTAAAATGAAGAAATAAAACATGTTATAGAATGATTAGCAAACACTTCATTGGTATGTGCAAGCATATTCTTGATTTACAACTCAGTCAAAATTTCTAGAAAACTGCCAATAAATAACACATTCATTTTATATAAATGCAGTAAAATGAATTACATGTGTGTTGAGTAAAGTCACAAGACTCAAAGTATTAAAACAAAACCAGGAATGTGGGTTCAGTAATATTTGCAGTTAAGTTCCAAAGGAAAAATCATTTTTGAAATGATCAATTATACAATTATTTCTAGATGCAGAATGAACTGTATTTAGAGGAGGAAAGAAGACCCCTGAGAAATTCAGTGTCAAAGCTGTTAAAATGTGGCAGTACACATCTTTAGTGAATCTTAGCAGAATCTATTAATCCATTTTATTATAAGTACTTTTCCAATCCCTTATTTGCCTTAGAATTGACAAATCTAAAGTAGTGATTTAATTCCTGGGGAATATATAATCGTTTGCTCATCATGGAGAGTTTTCTAATGTATGTGTTTAGAGAAAGTCAGCTAACACCATCTGGGTGTTTATCCATACCCATGTGGGAAATTGGTATGTCTTCTTTTCCTGTATCAGGTGGCTCAACCAATACCAATTTTATTTTTCCTCTGTTGTATAAAGAAAGTGATCTAACATCTATAAAAAAAGATATATGATAAAGCACAAAGGATTCAGACTAGTCCATCAAAAAATTGTTATGAAATCTTGCAGAAATTGCAGATATCAATAAACTATTATGTTTTGAAGAAATTGGTAAATAAGAGTAATGGTGTTGGTTTTTGAGGAGTAAACTGCATAAAGATTTCTGGTTCCAGTTTGAGTCTGATGTGGCATATCTACAAGGCTTTTAAAGTATTTTCAAAAAAGTCCCAGTTCAGAACAACATTTGTCCTCTAGAGTTCAGAAGGTATCTCAACAGTACTGTGGATTCCTGGCATGTAAGCAACATGGTTTCCCAACAAAACACCAATAAAATAATGGCTTAAACAAAATATATTAATGATTACAATAGTATGAATGAAAATATTAGCTTTCTTTAAAACAATTAATTCTTCAAAAATGCAATGTTGCTCTTCTGAATGACACATATGGATGCCTCACACATTGTAGGGCTTGCTACATATGGAGGAGAGAAATTGGCAGCTGTAGGTTGCCCTTATTCTTCCAGGCCCCATTAGTTCAAATCATCTCTCCATCAGATTTTGATATGAAATGAGACAAACTGTAAAGACCTGAAGAGTAATCTATCCATTTACTCATATTTCCTAGCTAAATTTTATGATTCCTCCTTCATTTTCCCTTCCCTTTAGCTTTTCAAAAAGAACCCTAGAGTGGAGGCTTGTTTCTTTCCATTTTACATTCTTTGAATGGATTTTTGCCACTTTCTTTCCTGGTAATGTAACAAATTTATCATAGAAATATAATTTCTTCATCTTAGTCTTTTGAGTCCCTCTCAGTTCTCAAGATACATGTTTAGAATTAACTCAATATTTATCCTTACAATTGATCTGCTTGTGTCCTAAACTGCAGGAATCCATAGCTGTTCTTGCATATTTCTCAAAAGGACATGTATTCCCTGTCTGAAAAAGATGTTGCCTGAGGACCAAGATCTTTGGAATCACTATAGAATGTAATGGACATGGAGAAGGAAAGACTTGCTCAGTCTGAATGAGATTTTGGACATGATCCCCAAGAGATGATTCCTTACATTTTCAGAGTTCCAGTGTAAAATTTGTCAGCTTCCAATTCCTCTGAGTTAATTTGAATATATCTCTGGATTTTACCTTAGGATGTCCCTTCCAAGTCATGTTTAGAAGAATCTGTAATCTTTCTCGAACATTAATTTTAGATACCTGTGGGTTTGGGGAATGCTCCACAACTATTTGTACTTCTTTTGCCTTCTTCATTTGCTGTTTCTTCCCTGTGTTCTTGTCCTAGGATGTAGCAAAATGTTGTCACTAAATTTTGTACATGTCTAATCATTTATGGTAAATAAACTTAGCTTTGCGGCATCAAGTGTTTACTCCTCAATTCATTTCCAATTGTGAATAAGTCATGAAGGTTCAGAAAGATGTACTCTCCCCTTCATTCATCTTTGTAATTTGAAACTCACAAATTCTTCCCACATTTTGAAAACCCTGCTCTTTACCCTTCTCATATGTGGCTTGAATTTCCCACCCTCTCCTTGGTAAAACTTATTCCTTTAAAATGTAGGAACTGTGAATGTTATTTTCCTGTACCATGTAGTTTATTCTGTAAAAATATCTTCTGTGTTGAAGGAACTCGTTTAGGTGCTTGGTGCACAATTTTCTGAAACCTGGATTTAGAAAACCCACTAGAGAATTAGAGAGGTCTGTGTGAGAGGTTCAGTGAGACAGCAACTGCTTAGCATGCAAAAAGATCTCTTTTAGTGCCCACTATTGAGGTAAAATGAAGAAATAAAACATGTTATAGAATGATTAGCAAACACTTCATTGGTATGTGCAAGCATATTCTTGATTTACAACTCAGTCAAAATTTCTAGAAAACTGCCAATAAATAACACATTCATTTTATATAAATGCAGTAAAATGAATTACATGTGTGTTGAGTAAAGTCACAAGACTCAAAGTATTAAAACAAAACCAGGAATGTGGGTTCAGTAATATTTGCAGTTAAGTTCCAAAGGAAAAATCATTTTTGAAATGATCAATTATACAATTATTTCTAGATGCAGAATGAACTGTATTTAGAGGAGGAAAGAAGACCCCTGAGAAATTCAGTGTCAAAGCTGTTAAAATGTGGCAGTACACATCTTTAGTGAATCTTAGCAGAATCTATTAATCCATTTTATTATAAGTACTTTTCCAATCCCTTATTTGCCTTAGAATTGACAAATCTAAAGTAGTGATTTAATTCCTGGGGAATATATAATCGTTTGCTCATCATGGAGAGTTTTCTAATGTATGTGTTTAGAGAAAGTCAGCTAACACCATCTGGGTGTTTATCCATACCCATGTGGGAAATTGGTATGTCTTCTTTTCCTGTATCAGGTGGCTCAACCAATACCAATTTTATTTTTCCTCTGTTGTATAAAGAAAGTGATCTAACATCTATAAAAAAAGATATATGATAAAGCACAAAGGATTCAGACTAGTCCATCAAAAAATTGTTATGAAATCTTGCAGAAATTGCAGATATCAATAAACTATTATGTTTTGAAGAAATTGGTAAATAAGAGTAATGGTGTTGGTTTTTGAGGAGTAAACTGCATAAAGATTTCTGGTTCCAGTTTGAGTCTGATGTGGCATATCTACAAGGCTTTTAAAGTATTTTCAAAAAAGTCCCAGTTCAGAACAACATTTGTCCTCTAGAGTTCAGAAGGTATCTCAACAGTACTGTGGATTCCTGGCATGTAAGCAACATGGTTTCCCAACAAAACACCAATAAAATAATGGCTTAAACAAAATATATTAATGATTACAATAGTATGAATGAAAATATTAGCTTTCTTTAAAACAATTAATTCTTCAAAAATGCAATGTTGCTCTTCTGAATGACACATATGGATGCCTCACACATTGTAGGGCTTGCTACATATGGAGGAGAGAAATTGGCAGCTGTAGGTTGCCCTTATTCTTCCAGGCCCCATTAGTTCAAATCATCTCTCCATCAGATTTTGATATGAAATGAGACAAACTGTAAAGACCTGAAGAGTAATCTATCCATTTACTCATATTTCCTAGCTAAATTTTATGATTCCTCCTTCATTTTCCCTTCCCTTTAGCTTTTCAAAAAGAACCCTAGAGTGGAGGCTTGTTTCTTTCCATTTTACATTCTTTGAATGGATTTTTGCCACTTTCTTTCCTGGTAATGTAACAAATTTATCATAGAAATATAATTTCTTCATCTTAGTCTTTTGAGTCCCTCTCAGTTCTCAAGATACATGTTTAGAATTAACTCAATATTTATCCTTACAATTGATCTGCTTGTGTCCTAAACTGCAGGAATCCATAGCTGTTCTTGCATATTTCTCAAAAGGACATGTATTCCCTGTCTGAAAAAGATGTTGCCTGAGGACCAAGATCTTTGGAATCACTATAGAATGTAATGGACATGGAGAAGGAAAGACTTGCTCAGTCTGAATGAGATTTTGGACATGATCCCCAAGAGATGATTCCTTACATTTTCAGAGTTCCAGTGTAAAATTTGTCAGCTTCCAATTCCTCTGAGTTAATTTGAATATATCTCTGGATTTTACCTTAGGATGTCCCTTCCAAGTCATGTTTAGAAGAATCTGTAATCTTTCTCGAACATTAATTTTAGATACCTGTGGGTTTGGGGAATGCTCCACAACTATTTGTACTTCTTTTGCCTTCTTCATTTGCTGTTTCTTCCCTGTGTTCTTGTCCTAGGATGTAGCAAAATGTTGTCACTAAATTTTGTACATGTCTAATCATTTATGGTAAATAAACTTAGCTTTGCGGCATCAAGTGTTTACTCCTCAATTCATTTCCAATTGTGAATAAGTCATGAAGGTTCAGAAAGATGTACTCTCCCCTTCATTCATCTTTGTAATTTGAAACTCACAAATTCTTCCCACATTTTGAAAACCCTGCTCTTTACCCTTCTCATATGTGGCTTGAATTTCCCACCCTCTCCTTGGTAAAACTTATTCCTTTAAAATGTAGGAACTGTGAATGTTATTTTCCTGTACCATGTAGTTTATTCTGTAAAAATATCTTCTGTGTTGAAGGAACTCGTTTAGGTGCTTGGTGCACAATTTTCTGAAACCTGGATTTAGAAAACCCACTAGAGAATTAGAGAGGTCTGTGTGAGAGGTTCAGTGAGACAGCAACTGCTTAGCATGCAAAAAGATCTCTTTTAGTGCCCACTATTGAGGTAAAATGAAGAAATAAAACATGTTATAGAATGATTAGCAAACACTTCATTGGTATGTGCAAGCATATTCTTGATTTACAACTCAGTCAAAATTTCTAGAAAACTGCCAATAAATAACACATTCATTTTATATAAATGCAGTAAAATGAATTACATGTGTGTTGAGTAAAGTCACAAGACTCAAAGTATTAAAACAAAACCAGGAATGTGGGTTCAGTAATATTTGCAGTTAAGTTCCAAAGGAAAAATCATTTTTGAAATGATCAATTATACAATTATTTCTAGATGCAGAATGAACTGTATTTAGAGGAGGAAAGAAGACCCCTGAGAAATTCAGTGTCAAAGCTGTTAAAATGTGGCAGTACACATCTTTAGTGAATCTTAGCAGAATCTATTAATCCATTTTATTATAAGTACTTTTCCAATCCCTTATTTGCCTTAGAATTGACAAATCTAAAGTAGTGATTTAATTCCTGGGGAATATATAATCGTTTGCTCATCATGGAGAGTTTTCTAATGTATGTGTTTAGAGAAAGTCAGCTAACACCATCTGGGTGTTTATCCATACCCATGTGGGAAATTGGTATGTCTTCTTTTCCTGTATCAGGTGGCTCAACCAATACCAATTTTATTTTTCCTCTGTTGTATAAAGAAAGTGATCTAACATCTATAAAAAAAGATATATGATAAAGCACAAAGGATTCAGACTAGTCCATCAAAAAATTGTTATGAAATCTTGCAGAAATTGCAGATATCAATAAACTATTATGTTTTGAAGAAATTGGTAAATAAGAGTAATGGTGTTGGTTTTTGAGGAGTAAACTGCATAAAGATTTCTGGTTCCAGTTTGAGTCTGATGTGGCATATCTACAAGGCTTTTAAAGTATTTTCAAAAAAGTCCCAGTTCAGAACAACATTTGTCCTCTAGAGTTCAGAAGGTATCTCAACAGTACTGTGGATTCCTGGCATGTAAGCAACATGGTTTCCCAACAAAACACCAATAAAATAATGGCTTAAACAAAATATATTAATGATTACAATAGTATGAATGAAAATATTAGCTTTCTTTAAAACAATTAATTCTTCAAAAATGCAATGTTGCTCTTCTGAATGACACATATGGATGCCTCACACATTGTAGGGCTTGCTACATATGGAGGAGAGAAATTGGCAGCTGTAGGTTGCCCTTATTCTTCCAGGCCCCATTAGTTCAAATCATCTCTCCATCAGATTTTGATATGAAATGAGACAAACTGTAAAGACCTGAAGAGTAATCTATCCATTTACTCATATTTCCTAGCTAAATTTTATGATTCCTCCTTCATTTTCCCTTCCCTTTAGCTTTTCAAAAAGAACCCTAGAGTGGAGGCTTGTTTCTTTCCATTTTACATTCTTTGAATGGATTTTTGCCACTTTCTTTCCTGGTAATGTAACAAATTTATCATAGAAATATAATTTCTTCATCTTAGTCTTTTGAGTCCCTCTCAGTTCTCAAGATACATGTTTAGAATTAACTCAATATTTATCCTTACAATTGATCTGCTTGTGTCCTAAACTGCAGGAATCCATAGCTGTTCTTGCATATTTCTCAAAAGGACATGTATTCCCTGTCTGAAAAAGATGTTGCCTGAGGACCAAGATCTTTGGAATCACTATAGAATGTAATGGACATGGAGAAGGAAAGACTTGCTCAGTCTGAATGAGATTTTGGACATGATCCCCAAGAGATGATTCCTTACATTTTCAGAGTTCCAGTGTAAAATTTGTCAGCTTCCAATTCCTCTGAGTTAATTTGAATATATCTCTGGATTTTACCTTAGGATGTCCCTTCCAATTCATGTTTAGAAGAATCTGTAATCTTTCTCGAACATTAATTTTAGATACCTGTGGGTTTGGGGAATGCTCCACAACTATTTGTACTTCTTTTGCCTTCTTCATTTGCTGTTTCTTCCCTGTGTTCTTGTCCTAGGATGTAGCAAAATGTTGTCACTAAATTTTGTACATGTCTAATCATTTATGGTAAATAAACTTAGCTTTGCGGCATCAAGTGTTTACTCCTCAATTCATTTCCAATTGTGAATAAGTCATGAAGGTTCAGAAAGATGTACTCTCCCCTTCATTCATCTTTGTAATTTGAAACTCACAAATTCTTCCCACATTTTGAAAACCCTGCTCTTTACCCTTCTCATATGTGGCTTGAATTTCCCACCCTCTCCTTGGTAAAACTTATTCCTTTAAAATGTAGGAACTGTGAATGTTATTTTCCTGTACCATGTAGTTTATTCTGTAAAAATATCTTCTGTGTTGAAGGAACTCGTTTAGGTGCTTGGTGCACAATTTTCTGAAACCTGGATTTAGAAAACCCACTAGAGAATTAGAGAGGTCTGTGTGAGAGGTTCAGTGAGACAGCAACTGCTTAGCATGCAAAAAGATCTCTTTTAGTGCCCACTATTGAGGTAAAATGAAGAAATAAAACATGTTATAGAATGATTAGCAAACACTTCATTGGTATGTGCAAGCATATTCTTGATTTACAACTCAGTCAAAATTTCTAGAAAACTGCCAATAAATAACACATTCATTTTATATAAATGCAGTAAAATGAATTACATGTGTGTTGAGTAAAGTCACAAGACTCAAAGTATTAAAACAAAACCAGGAATGTGGGTTCAGTAATATTTGCAGTTAAGTTCCAAAGGAAAAATCATTTTTTAAATGATCAATTATACAATTATTTCTAGATGCAGAATGAACTGTATTTAGAGGAGGAAAGAAGACCCCTGAGAAATTCAGTGTCAAAGCTGTTAAAATGTGGCAGTACACATCTTTAGTGAATCTTAGCAGAATCTATTAATCCATTTTATTATAAGTACTTTTCCAATCCCTTATTTGCCTTAGAATTGACAAATCTAAAGTAGTGATTTAATTCCTGGGGAATATATAATCGTTTGCTCATCATGGAGAGTTTTCTAATGTATGTGTTTAGAGAAAGTCAGCTAACACCATCTGGGTGTTTATCCATACCCATGTGGGAAATTGGTATGTCTTCTTTTCCTGTATCAGGTGGCTCAACCAATACCAATTTTATTTTTCCTCTGTTGTATAAAGAAAGTGATCTAACATCTATAAAAAAAGATATATGATAAAGCACAAAGGATTCAGACTAGTCCATCAAAAAATTGTTATGAAATCTTGCAGAAATTGCAGATATCAATAAACTATTATGTTTTGAAGAAATTGGTAAATAAGAGTAATGGTGTTGGTTTTTGAGGAGTAAACTGCATAAAGATTTCTGGTTCCAGTTTGAGTCTGATGTGGCATATCTACAAGGCTTTTAAAGTATTTTCAAAAAAGTCCCAGTTCAGAACAACATTTGTCCTCTAGAGTTCAGAAGGTATCTCAACAGTACTGTGGATTCCTGGCATGTAAGCAACATGGTTTCCCAACAAAACACCAATAAAATAATGGCTTAAACAAAATATATTAATGATTACAATAGTATGAATGAAAATATTAGCTTTCTTTAAAACAATTAATTCTTCAAAAATGCAATGTTGCTCTTCTGAATGACACATATGGATGCCTCACACATTGTAGGGCTTGCTACATATGGAGGAGAGAAATTGGCAGCTGTAGGTTGCCCTTATTCTTCCAGGCCCCATTAGTTCAAATCATCTCTCCATCAGATTTTGATATGAAATGAGACAAACTGTAAAGACCTGAAGAGTAATCTATCCATTTACTCATATTTCCTAGCTAAATTTTATGATTCCTCCTTCATTTTCCCTTCCCTTTAGCTTTTCAAAAAGAACCCTAGAGTGGAGGCTTGTTTCTTTCCATTTTACATTCTTTGAATGGATTTTTGCCACTTTCTTTCCTGGTAATGTAACAAATTTATCATAGAAATATAATTTCTTCATCTTAGTCTTTTGAGTCCCTCTCAGTTCTCAAGATACATGTTTAGAATTAACTCAATATTTATCCTTACAATTGATCTGCTTGTGTCCTAAACTGCAGGAATCCATAGCTGTTCTTGCATATTTCTCAAAAGGACATGTATTCCCTGTCTGAAAAAGATGTTGCCTGAGGACCAAGATCTTTGGAATCACTATAGAATGTAATGGACATGGAGAAGGAAAGACTTGCTCAGTCTGAATGAGATTTTGGACATGATCCCCAAGAGATGATTCCTTACATTTTCAGAGTTCCAGTGTAAAATTTGTCAGCTTCCAATTCCTCTGAGTTAATTTGAATATATCTCTGGATTTTACCTTAGGATGTCCCTTCCAAGTCATGTTTAGAAGAATCTGTAATCTTTCTCGAACATTAATTTTAGATACCTGTGGGTTTGGGGAATGCTCCACAACTATTTGTACTTCTTTTGCCTTCTTCATTTGCTGTTTCTTCCCTGTGTTCTTGTCCTAGGATGTAGCAAAATGTTGTCACTAAATTTTGTACATGTCTAATCATTTATGGTAAATAAACTTAGCTTTGCGGCATCAAGTGTTTACTCCTCAATTCATTTCCAATTGTGAATAAGTCATGAAGGTTCAGAAAGATGTACTCTCCCCTTCATTCATCTTTGTAATTTGAAACTCACAAATTCTTCCCACATTTTGAAAACCCTGCTCTTTACCCTTCTCATATGTGGCTTGAATTTCCCACCCTCTCCTTGGTAAAACTTATTCCTTTAAAATGTAGGAACTGTGAATGTTATTTTCCTGTACCATGTAGTTTATTCTGTAAAAATATCTTCTGTGTTGAAGGAACTCGTTTAGGTGCTTGGTGCACAATTTTCTGAAACCTGGATTTAGAAAACCCACTAGAGAATTAGAGAGGTCTGTGTGAGAGGTTCAGTGAGACAGCAACTGCTTAGCATGCAAAAAGATCTCTTTTAGTGCCCACTATTGAGGTAAAATGAAGAAATAAAACATGTTATAGAATGATTAGCAAACACTTCATTGGTATGTGCAAGCATATTCTTGATTTACAACTCAGTCAAAATTTCTAGAAAACTGCCAATAAATAACACATTCATTTTATATAAATGCAGTAAAATGAATTACATGTGTGTTGAGTAAAGTCACAAGACTCAAAGTATTAAAACAAAACCAGGAATGTGGGTTCAGTAATATTTGCAGTTAAGTTCCAAAGGAAAAATCATTTTTGAAATGATCAATTATACAATTATTTCTAGATGCAGAATGAACTGTATTTAGAGGAGGAAAGAAGACCCCTGAGAAATTCAGTGTCAAAGCTGTTAAAATGTGGCAGTACACATCTTTAGTGAATCTTAGCAGAATCTATTAATCCATTTTATTATAAGTACTTTTCCAATCCCTTATTTGCCTTAGAATTGACAAATCTAAAGTAGTGATTTAATTCCTGGGGAATATATAATCGTTTGCTCATCATGGAGAGTTTTCTAATGTATGTGTTTAGAGAAAGTCAGCTAACACCATCTGGGTGTTTATCCATACCCATGTGGGAAATTGGTATGTCTTCTTTTCCTGTATCAGGTGGCTCAACCAATACCAATTTTATTTTTCCTCTGTTGTATAAAGAAAGTGATCTAACATCTATAAAAAAAGATATATGATAAAGCACAAAGGATTCAGACTAGTCCATCAAAAAATTGTTATGAAATCTTGCAGAAATTGCAGATATCAATAAACTATTATGTTTTGAAGAAATTGGTAAATAAGAGTAATGGTGTTGGTTTTTGAGGAGTAAACTGCATAAAGATTTCTGGTTCCAGTTTGAGTCTGATGTGGCATATCTACAAGGCTTTTAAAGTATTTTCAAAAAAGTCCCAGTTCAGAACAACATTTGTCCTCTAGAGTTCAGAAGGTATCTCAACAGTACTGTGGATTCCTGGCATGTAAGCAACATGGTTTCCCAACAAAACACCAATAAAATAATGGCTTAAACAAAATATATTAATGATTACAATAGTATGAATGAAAATATTAGCTTTCTTTAAAACAATTAATTCTTCAAAAATGCAATGTTGCTCTTCTGAATGACACATATGGATGCCTCACACATTGTAGGGCTTGCTACATATGGAGGAGAGAAATTGGCAGCTGTAGGTTGCCCTTATTCTTCCAGGCCCCATTAGTTCAAATCATCTCTCCATCAGATTTTGATATGAAATGAGACAAACTGTAAAGACCTGAAGAGTAATCTATCCATTTACTCATATTTCCTAGCTAAATTTTATGATTCCTCCTTCATTTTCCCTTCCCTTTAGCTTTTCAAAAAGAACCCTAGAGTGGAGGCTTGTTTCTTTCCATTTTACATTCTTTGAATGGATTTTTGCCACTTTCTTTCCTGGTAATGTAACAAATTTATCATAGAAATATAATTTCTTCATCTTAGTCTTTTGAGTCCCTCTCAGTTCTCAAGATACATGTTTAGAATTAACTCAATATTTATCCTTACAATTGATCTGCTTGTGTCCTAAACTGCAGGAATCCATAGCTGTTCTTGCATATTTCTCAAAAGGACATGTATTCCCTGTCTGAAAAAGATGTTGCCTGAGGACCAAGATCTTTGGAATCACTATAGAATGTAATGGACATGGAGAAGGAAAGACTTGCTCAGTCTGAATGAGATTTTGGACATGATCCCCAAGAGATGATTCCTTACATTTTCAGAGTTCCAGTGTAAAATTTGTCAGCTTCCAATTCCTCTGAGTTAATTTGAATATATCTCTGGATTTTACCTTAGGATGTCCCTTCCAAGTCATGTTTAGAAGAATCTGTAATCTTTCTCGAACATTAATTTTAGATACCTGTGGGTTTGGGGAATGCTCCACAACTATTTGTACTTCTTTTGCCTTCTTCATTTGCTGTTTCTTCCCTGTGTTCTTGTCCTAGGATGTAGCAAAATGTTGTCACTAAATTTTGTACATGTCTAATCATTTATGGTAAATAAACTTAGCTTTGCGGCATCAAGTGTTTACTCCTCAATTCATTTCCAATTGTGAATAAGTCATGAAGGTTCAGAAAGATGTACTCTCCCCTTCATTCATCTTTGTAATTTGAAACTCACAAATTCTTCCCACATTTTGAAAACCCTGCTCTTTACCCTTCTCATATGTGGCTTGAATTTCCCACCCTCTCCTTGGTAAAACTTATTCCTTTAAAATGTAGGAACTGTGAATGTTATTTTCCTGTACCATGTAGTTTATTCTGTAAAAATATCTTCTGTGTTGAAGGAACTCGTTTAGGTGCTTGGTGCACAATTTTCTGAAACCTGGATTTAGAAAACCCACTAGAGAATTAGAGAGGTCTGTGTGAGAGGTTCAGTGAGACAGCAACTGCTTAGCATGCAAAAAGATCTCTTTTAGTGCCCACTATTGAGGTAAAATGAAGAAATAAAACATGTTATAGAATGATTAGCAAACACTTCATTGGTATGTGCAAGCATATTCTTGATTTACAACTCAGTCAAAATTTCTAGAAAACTGCCAATAAATAACACATTCATTTTATATAAATGCAGTAAAATGAATTACATGTGTGTTGAGTAAAGTCACAAGACTCAAAGTATTAAAACAAAACCAGGAATGTGGGTTCAGTAATATTTGCAGTTAAGTTCCAAAGGAAAAATCATTTTTTAAATGATCAATTATACAATTATTTCTAGATGCAGAATGAACTGTATTTAGAGGAGGAAAGAAGACCCCTGAGAAATTCAGTGTCAAAGCTGTTAAAATGTGGCAGTACACATCTTTAGTGAATCTTAGCAGAATCTATTAATCCATTTTATTATAAGTACTTTTCCAATCCCTTATTTGCCTTAGAATTGACAAATCTAAAGTAGTGATTTAATTCCTGGGGAATATATAATCGTTTGCTCATCATGGAGAGTTTTCTAATGTATGTGTTTAGAGAAAGTCAGCTAACACCATCTGGGTGTTTATCCATACCCATGTGGGAAATTGGTATGTCTTCTTTTCCTGTATCAGGTGGCTCAACCAATACCAATTTTATTTTTCCTCTGTTGTATAAAGAAAGTGATCTAACATCTATAAAAAAAGATATATGATAAAGCACAAAGGATTCAGACTAGTCCATCAAAAAATTGTTATGAAATCTTGCAGAAATTGCAGATATCAATAAACTATTATGTTTTGAAGAAATTGGTAAATAAGAGTAATGGTGTTGGTTTTTGAGGAGTAAACTGCATAAAGATTTCTGGTTCCAGTTTGAGTCTGATGTGGCATATCTACAAGGCTTTTAAAGTATTTTCAAAAAAGTCCCAGTTCAGAACAACATTTGTCCTCTAGAGTTCAGAAGGTATCTCAACAGTACTGTGGATTCCTGGCATGTAAGCAACATGGTTTCCCAACAAAACACCAATAAAATAATGGCTTAAACAAAATATATTAATGATTACAATAGTATGAATGAAAATATTAGCTTTCTTTAAAACAATTAATTCTTCAAAAATGCAATGTTGCTCTTCTGAATGACACATATGGATGCCTCACACATTGTAGGGCTTGCTACATATGGAGGAGAGAAATTGGCAGCTGTAGGTTGCCCTTATTCTTCCAGGCCCCATTAGTTCAAATCATCTCTCCATCAGATTTTGATATGAAATGAGACAAACTGTAAAGACCTGAAGAGTAATCTATCCATTTACTCATATTTCCTAGCTAAATTTTATGATTCCTCCTTCATTTTCCCTTCCCTTTAGCTTTTCAAAAAGAACCCTAGAGTGGAGGCTTGTTTCTTTCCATTTTACATTCTTTGAATGGATTTTTGCCACTTTCTTTCCTGGTAATGTAACAAATTTATCATAGAAATATAATTTCTTCATCTTAGTCTTTTGAGTCCCTCTCAGTTCTCAAGATACATGTTTAGAATTAACTCAATATTTATCCTTACAATTGATCTGCTTGTGTCCTAAACTGCAGGAATCCATAGCTGTTCTTGCATATTTCTCAAAAGGACATGTATTCCCTGTCTGAAAAAGATGTTGCCTGAGGACCAAGATCTTTGGAATCACTATAGAATGTAATGGACATGGAGAAGGAAAGACTTGCTCAGTCTGAATGAGATTTTGGACATGATCCCCAAGAGATGATTCCTTACATTTTCAGAGTTCCAGTGTAAAATTTGTCAGCTTCCAATTCCTCTGAGTTAATTTGAATATATCTCTGGATTTTACCTTAGGATGTCCCTTCCAAGTCATGTTTAGAAGAATCTGTAATCTTTCTCGAACATTAATTTTAGATACCTGTGGGTTTGGGGAATGCTCCACAACTATTTGTACTTCTTTTGCCTTCTTCATTTGCTGTTTCTTCCCTGTGTTCTTGTCCTAGGATGTAGCAAAATGTTGTCACTAAATTTTGTACATGTCTAATCATTTATGGTAAATAAACTTAGCTTTGCGGCATCAAGTGTTTACTCCTCAATTCATTTCCAATTGTGAATAAGTCATGAAGGTTCAGAAAGATGTACTCTCCCCTTCATTCATCTTTGTAATTTGAAACTCACAAATTCTTCCCACATTTTGAAAACCCTGCTCTTTACCCTTCTCATATGTGGCTTGAATTTCCCACCCTCTCCTTGGTAAAACTTATTCCTTTAAAATGTAGGAACTGTGAATGTTATTTTCCTGTACCATGTAGTTTATTCTGTAAAAATATCTTCTGTGTTGAAGGAACTCGTTTAGGTGCTTGGTGCACAATTTTCTGAAACCTGGATTTAGAAAACCCACTAGAGAATTAGAGAGGTCTGTGTGAGAGGTTCAGTGAGACAGCAACTGCTTAGCATGCAAAAAGATCTCTTTTAGTGCCCACTATTGAGGTAAAATGAAGAAATAAAACATGTTATAGAATGATTAGCAAACACTTCATTGGTATGTGCAAGCATATTCTTGATTTACAACTCAGTCAAAATTTCTAGAAAACTGCCAATAAATAACACATTCATTTTATATAAATGCAGTAAAATGAATTACATGTGTGTTGAGTAAAGTCACAAGACTCAAAGTATTAAAACAAAACCAGGAATGTGGGTTCAGTAATATTTGCAGTTAAGTTCCAAAGGAAAAATCATTTTTGAAATGATCAATTATACAATTATTTCTAGATGCAGAATGAACTGTATTTAGAGGAGGAAAGAAGACCCCTGAGAAATTCAGTGTCAAAGCTGTTAAAATGTGGCAGTACACATCTTTAGTGAATCTTAGCAGAATCTATTAATCCATTTTATTATAAGTACTTTTCCAATCCCTTATTTGCCTTAGAATTGACAAATCTAAAGTAGTGATTTAATTCCTGGGGAATATATAATCGTTTGCTCATCATGGAGAGTTTTCTAATGTATGTGTTTAGAGAAAGTCAGCTAACACCATCTGGGTGTTTATCCATACCCATGTGGGAAATTGGTATGTCTTCTTTTCCTGTATCAGGTGGCTCAACCAATACCAATTTTATTTTTCCTCTGTTGTATAAAGAAAGTGATCTAACATCTATAAAAAAAGATATATGATAAAGCACAAAGGATTCAGACTAGTCCATCAAAAAATTGTTATGAAATCTTGCAGAAATTGCAGATATCAATAAACTATTATGTTTTGAAGAAATTGGTAAATAAGAGTAATGGTGTTGGTTTTTGAGGAGTAAACTGCATAAAGATTTCTGGTTCCAGTTTGAGTCTGATGTGGCATATCTACAAGGCTTTTAAAGTATTTTCAAAAAAGTCCCAGTTCAGAACAACATTTGTCCTCTAGAGTTCAGAAGGTATCTCAACAGTACTGTGGATTCCTGGCATGTAAGCAACATGGTTTCCCAACAAAACACCAATAAAATAATGGCTTAAACAAAATATATTAATGATTACAATAGTATGAATGAAAATATTAGCTTTCTTTAAAACAATTAATTCTTCAAAAATGCAATGTTGCTCTTCTGAATGACACATATGGATGCCTCACACATTGTAGGGCTTGCTACATATGGAGGAGAGAAATTGGCAGCTGTAGGTTGCCCTTATTCTTCCAGGCCCCATTAGTTCAAATCATCTCTCCATCAGATTTTGATATGAAATGAGACAAACTGTAAAGACCTGAAGAGTAATCTATCCATTTACTCATATTTCCTAGCTAAATTTTATGATTCCTCCTTCATTTTCCCTTCCCTTTAGCTTTTCAAAAAGAACCCTAGAGTGGAGGCTTGTTTCTTTCCATTTTACATTCTTTGAATGGATTTTTGCCACTTTCTTTCCTGGTAATGTAACAAATTTATCATAGAAATATAATTTCTTCATCTTAGTCTTTTGAGTCCCTCTCAGTTCTCAAGATACATGTTTAGAATTAACTCAATATTTATCCTTACAATTGATCTGCTTGTGTCCTAAACTGCAGGAATCCATAGCTGTTCTTGCATATTTCTCAAAAGGACATGTATTCCCTGTCTGAAAAAGATGTTGCCTGAGGACCAAGATCTTTGGAATCACTATAGAATGTAATGGACATGGAGAAGGAAAGACTTGCTCAGTCTGAATGAGATTTTGGACATGATCCCCAAGAGATGATTCCTTACATTTTCAGAGTTCCAGTGTAAAATTTGTCAGCTTCCAATTCCTCTGAGTTAATTTGAATATATCTCTGGATTTTACCTTAGGATGTCCCTTCCAAGTCATGTTTAGAAGAATCTGTAATCTTTCTCGAACATTAATTTTAGATACCTGTGGGTTTGGGGAATGCTCCACAACTATTTGTACTTCTTTTGCCTTCTTCATTTGCTGTTTCTTCCCTGTGTTCTTGTCCTAGGATGTAGCAAAATGTTGTCACTAAATTTTGTACATGTCTAATCATTTATGGTAAATAAACTTAGCTTTGCGGCATCAAGTGTTTACTCCTCAATTCATTTCCAATTGTGAATAAGTCATGAAGGTTCAGAAAGATGTACTCTCCCCTTCATTCATCTTTGTAATTTGAAACTCACAAATTCTTCCCACATTTTGAAAACCCTGCTCTTTACCCTTCTCATATGTGGCTTGAATTTCCCACCCTCTCCTTGGTAAAACTTATTCCTTTAAAATGTAGGAACTGTGAATGTTATTTTCCTGTACCATGTAGTTTATTCTGTAAAAATATCTTCTGTGTTGAAGGAACTCGTTTAGGTGCTTGGTGCACAATTTTCTGAAACCTGGATTTAGAAAACCCACTAGAGAATTAGAGAGGTCTGTGTGAGAGGTTCAGTGAGACAGCAACTGCTTAGCATGCAAAAAGATCTCTTTTAGTGCCCACTATTGAGGTAAAATGAAGAAATAAAACATGTTATAGAATGATTAGCAAACACTTCATTGGTATGTGCAAGCATATTCTTGATTTACAACTCAGTCAAAATTTCTAGAAAACTGCCAATAAATAACACATTCATTTTATATAAATGCAGTAAAATGAATTACATGTGTGTTGAGTAAAGTCACAAGACTCAAAGTATTAAAACAAAACCAGGAATGTGGGTTCAGTAATATTTGCAGTTAAGTTCCAAAGGAAAAATCATTTTTGAAATGATCAATTATACAATTATTTCTAGATGCAGAATGAACTGTATTTAGAGGAGGAAAGAAGACCCCTGAGAAATTCAGTGTCAAAGCTGTTAAAATGTGGCAGTACACATCTTTAGTGAATCTTAGCAGAATCTATTAATCCATTTTATTATAAGTACTTTTCCAATCCCTTATTTGCCTTAGAATTGACAAATCTAAAGTAGTGATTTAATTCCTGGGGAATATATAATCGTTTGCTCATCATGGAGAGTTTTCTAATGTATGTGTTTAGAGAAAGTCAGCTAACACCATCTGGGTGTTTATCCATACCCATGTGGGAAATTGGTATGTCTTCTTTTCCTGTATCAGGTGGCTCAACCAATACCAATTTTATTTTTCCTCTGTTGTATAAAGAAAGTGATCTAACATCTATAAAAAAAGATATATGATAAAGCACAAAGGATTCAGACTAGTCCATCAAAAAATTGTTATGAAATCTTGCAGAAATTGCAGATATCAATAAACTATTATGTTTTGAAGAAATTGGTAAATAAGAGTAATGGTGTTGGTTTTTGAGGAGTAAACTGCATAAAGATTTCTGGTTCCAGTTTGAGTCTGATGTGGCATATCTACAAGGCTTTTAAAGTATTTTCAAAAAAGTCCCAGTTCAGAACAACATTTGTCCTCTAGAGTTCAGAAGGTATCTCAACAGTACTGTGGATTCCTGGCATGTAAGCAACATGGTTTCCCAACAAAACACCAATAAAATAATGGCTTAAACAAAATATATTAATGATTACAATAGTATGAATGAAAATATTAGCTTTCTTTAAAACAATTAATTCTTCAAAAATGCAATGTTGCTCTTCTGAATGACACATATGGATGCCTCACACATTGTAGGGCTTGCTACATATGGAGGAGAGAAATTGGCAGCTGTAGGTTGCCCTTATTCTTCCAGGCCCCATTAGTTCAAATCATCTCTCCATCAGATTTTGATATGAAATGAGACAAACTGTAAAGACCTGAAGAGTAATCTATCCATTTACTCATATTTCCTAGCTAAATTTTATGATTCCTCCTTCATTTTCCCTTCCCTTTAGCTTTTCAAAAAGAACCCTAGAGTGGAGGCTTGTTTCTTTCCATTTTACATTCTTTGAATGGATTTTTGCCACTTTCTTTCCTGGTAATGTAACAAATTTATCATAGAAATATAATTTCTTCATCTTAGTCTTTTGAGTCCCTCTCAGTTCTCAAGATACATGTTTAGAATTAACTCAATATTTATCCTTACAATTGATCTGCTTGTGTCCTAAACTGCAGGAATCCATAGCTGTTCTTGCATATTTCTCAAAAGGACATGTATTCCCTGTCTGAAAAAGATGTTGCCTGAGGACCAAGATCTTTGGAATCACTATAGAATGTAATGGACATGGAGAAGGAAAGACTTGCTCAGTCTGAATGAGATTTTGGACATGATCCCCAAGAGATGATTCCTTACATTTTCAGAGTTCCAGTGTAAAATTTGTCAGCTTCCAATTCCTCTGAGTTAATTTGAATATATCTCTGGATTTTACCTTAGGATGTCCCTTCCAAGTCATGTTTAGAAGAATCTGTAATCTTTCTTGAACATTAATTTTAGATACCTGTGGGTTTGGGGAATGCTCCACAACTATTTGTACTTCTTTTGCCTTCTTCATTTGCTGTTTCTTCCCTGTGTTCTTGTCCTAGGATGTAGCAAAATGTTGTCACTAAATTTTGTACATGTCTAATCATTTATGGTAAATAAACTTAGCTTTGCGGCATCAAGTGTTTACTCCTCAATTCATTTCCAATTGTGAATAAGTCATGAAGGTTCAGAAAGATGTACTCTCCCCTTCATTCATCTTTGTAATTTGAAACTCACAAATTCTTCCCACATTTTGAAAACCCTGCTCTTTACCCTTCTCATATGTGGCTTGAATTTCCCACCCTCTCCTTGGTAAAACTTATTCCTTTAAAATGTAGGAACTGTGAATGTTATTTTCCTGTACCATGTAGTTTATTCTGTAAAAATATCTTCTGTGTTGAAGGAACTCGTTTAGGTGCTTGGTGCACAATTTTCTGAAACCTGGATTTAGAAAACCCACTAGAGAATTAGAGAGGTCTGTGTGAGAGGTTCAGTGAGACAGCAACTGCTTAGCATGCAAAAAGATCTCTTTTAGTGCCCACTATTGAGGTAAAATGAAGAAATAAAACATGTTATAGAATGATTAGCAAACACTTCATTGGTATGTGCAAGCATATTCTTGATTTACAACTCAGTCAAAATTTCTAGAAAACTGCCAATAAATAACACATTCATTTTATATAAATGCAGTAAAATGAATTACATGTGTGTTGAGTAAAGTCACAAGACTCAAAGTATTAAAACAAAACCAGGAATGTGGGTTCAGTAATATTTGCAGTTAAGTTCCAAAGGAAAAATCATTTTTTAAATGATCAATTATACAATTATTTCTAGATGCAGAATGAACTGTATTTAGAGGAGGAAAGAAGACCCCTGAGAAATTCAGTGTCAAAGCTGTTAAAATGTGGCAGTACACATCTTTAGTGAATCTTAGCAGAATCTATTAATCCATTTTATTATAAGTACTTTTCCAATCCCTTATTTGCCTTAGAATTGACAAATCTAAAGTAGTGATTTAATTCCTGGGGAATATATAATCGTTTGCTCATCATGGAGAGTTTTCTAATGTATGTGTTTAGAGAAAGTCAGCTAACACCATCTGGGTGTTTATCCATACCCATGTGGGAAATTGGTATGTCTTCTTTTCCTGTATCAGGTGGCTCAACCAATACCAATTTTATTTTTCCTCTGTTGTATAAAGAAAGTGATCTAACATCTATAAAAAAAGATATATGATAAAGCACAAAGGATTCAGACTAGTCCATCAAAAAATTGTTATGAAATCTTGCAGAAATTGCAGATATCAATAAACTATTATGTTTTGAAGAAATTGGTAAATAAGAGTAATGGTGTTGGTTTTTGAGGAGTAAACTGCATAAAGATTTCTGGTTCCAGTTTGAGTCTGATGTGGCATATCTACAAGGCTTTTAAAGTATTTTCAAAAAAGTCCCAGTTCAGAACAACATTTGTCCTCTAGAGTTCAGAAGGTATCTCAACAGTACTGTGGATTCCTGGCATGTAAGCAACATGGTTTCCCAACAAAACACCAATAAAATAATGGCTTAAACAAAATATATTAATGATTACAATAGTATGAATGAAAATATTAGCTTTCTTTAAAACAATTAATTCTTCAAAAATGCAATGTTGCTCTTCTGAATGACACATATGGATGCCTCACACATTGTAGGGCTTGCTACATATGGAGGAGAGAAATTGGCAGCTGTAGGTTGCCCTTATTCTTCCAGGCCCCATTAGTTCAAATCATCTCTCCATCAGATTTTGATATGAAATGAGACAAACTGTAAAGACCTGAAGAGTAATCTATCCATTTACTCATATTTCCTAGCTAAATTTTATGATTCCTCCTTCATTTTCCCTTCCCTTTAGCTTTTCAAAAAGAACCCTAGAGTGGAGGCTTGTTTCTTTCCATTTTACATTCTTTGAATGGATTTTTGCCACTTTCTTTCCTGGTAATGTAACAAATTTATCATAGAAATATAATTTCTTCATCTTAGTCTTTTGAGTCCCTCTCAGTTCTCAAGATACATGTTTAGAATTAACTCAATATTTATCCTTACAATTGATCTGCTTGTGTCCTAAACTGCAGGAATCCATAGCTGTTCTTGCATATTTCTCAAAAGGACATGTATTCCCTGTCTGAAAAAGATGTTGCCTGAGGACCAAGATCTTTGGAATCACTATAGAATGTAATGGACATGGAGAAGGAAAGACTTGCTCAGTCTGAATGAGATTTTGGACATGATCCCCAAGAGATGATTCCTTACATTTTCAGAGTTCCAGTGTAAAATTTGTCAGCTTCCAATTCCTCTGAGTTAATTTGAATATATCTCTGGATTTTACCTTAGGATGTCCCTTCCAAGTCATGTTTAGAAGAATCTGTAATCTTTCTCGAACATTAATTTTAGATACCTGTGGGTTTGGGGAATGCTCCACAACTATTTGTACTTCTTTTGCCTTCTTCATTTGCTGTTTCTTCCCTGTGTTCTTGTCCTAGGATGTAGCAAAATGTTGTCACTAAATTTTGTACATGTCTAATCATTTATGGTAAATAAACTTAGCTTTGCGGCATCAAGTGTTTACTCCTCAATTCATTTCCAATTGTGAATAAGTCATGAAGGTTCAGAAAGATGTACTCTCCCCTTCATTCATCTTTGTAATTTGAAACTCACAAATTCTTCCCACATTTTGAAAACCCTGCTCTTTACCCTTCTCATATGTGGCTTGAATTTCCCACCCTCTCCTTGGTAAAACTTATTCCTTTAAAATGTAGGAACTGTGAATGTTATTTTCCTGTACCATGTAGTTTATTCTGTAAAAATATCTTCTGTGTTGAAGGAACTCGTTTAGGTGCTTGGTGCACAATTTTCTGAAACCTGGATTTAGAAAACCCACTAGAGAATTAGAGAGGTCTGTGTGAGAGGTTCAGTGAGACAGCAACTGCTTAGCATGCAAAAAGATCTCTTTTAGTGCCCACTATTGAGGTAAAATGAAGAAATAAAACATGTTATAGAATGATTAGCAAACACTTCATTGGTATGTGCAAGCATATTCTTGATTTACAACTCAGTCAAAATTTCTAGAAAACTGCCAATAAATAACACATTCATTTTATATAAATGCAGTAAAATGAATTACATGTGTGTTGAGTAAAGTCACAAGACTCAAAGTATTAAAACAAAACCAGGAATGTGGGTTCAGTAATATTTGCAGTTAAGTTCCAAAGGAAAAATCATTTTTGAAATGATCAATTATACAATTATTTCTAGATGCAGAATGAACTGTATTTAGAGGAGGAAAGAAGACCCCTGAGAAATTCAGTGTCAAAGCTGTTAAAATGTGGCAGTACACATCTTTAGTGAATCTTAGCAGAATCTATTAATCCATTTTATTATAAGTACTTTTCCAATCCCTTATTTGCCTTAGAATTGACAAATCTAAAGTAGTGATTTAATTCCTGGGGAATATATAATCGTTTGCTCATCATGGAGAGTTTTCTAATGTATGTGTTTAGAGAAAGTCAGCTAACACCATCTGGGTGTTTATCCATACCCATGTGGGAAATTGGTATGTCTTCTTTTCCTGTATCAGGTGGCTCAACCAATACCAATTTTATTTTTCCTCTGTTGTATAAAGAAAGTGATCTAACATCTATAAAAAAAGATATATGATAAAGCACAAAGGATTCAGACTAGTCCATCAAAAAATTGTTATGAAATCTTGCAGAAATTGCAGATATCAATAAACTATTATGTTTTGAAGAAATTGGTAAATAAGAGTAATGGTGTTGGTTTTTGAGGAGTAAACTGCATAAAGATTTCTGGTTCCAGTTTGAGTCTGATGTGGCATATCTACAAGGCTTTTAAAGTATTTTCAAAAAAGTCCCAGTTCAGAACAACATTTGTCCTCTAGAGTTCAGAAGGTATCTCAACAGTACTGTGGATTCCTGGCATGTAAGCAACATGGTTTCCCAACAAAACACCAATAAAATAATGGCTTAAACAAAATATATTAATGATTACAATAGTATGAATGAAAATATTAGCTTTCTTTAAAACAATTAATTCTTCAAAAATGCAATGTTGCTCTTCTGAATGACACATATGGATGCCTCACACATTGTAGGGCTTGCTACATATGGAGGAGAGAAATTGGCAGCTGTAGGTTGCCCTTATTCTTCCAGGCCCCATTAGTTCAAATCATCTCTCCATCAGATTTTGATATGAAATGAGACAAACTGTAAAGACCTGAAGAGTAATCTATCCATTTACTCATATTTCCTAGCTAAATTTTATGATTCCTCCTTCATTTTCCCTTCCCTTTAGCTTTTCAAAAAGAACCCTAGAGTGGAGGCTTGTTTCTTTCCATTTTACATTCTTTGAATGGATTTTTGCCACTTTCTTTCCTGGTAATGTAACAAATTTATCATAGAAATATAATTTCTTCATCTTAGTCTTTTGAGTCCCTCTCAGTTCTCAAGATACATGTTTAGAATTAACTCAATATTTATCCTTACAATTGATCTGCTTGTGTCCTAAACTGCAGGAATCCATAGCTGTTCTTGCATATTTCTCAAAAGGACATGTATTCCCTGTCTGAAAAAGATGTTGCCTGAGGACCAAGATCTTTGGAATCACTATAGAATGTAATGGACATGGAGAAGGAAAGACTTGCTCAGTCTGAATGAGATTTTGGACATGATCCCCAAGAGATGATTCCTTACATTTTCAGAGTTCCAGTGTAAAATTTGTCAGCTTCCAATTCCTCTGAGTTAATTTGAATATATCTCTGGATTTTACCTTAGGATGTCCCTTCCAAGTCATGTTTAGAAGAATCTGTAATCTTTCTCGAACATTAATTTTAGATACCTGTGGGTTTGGGGAATGCTCCACAACTATTTGTACTTCTTTTGCCTTCTTCATTTGCTGTTTCTTCCCTGTGTTCTTGTCCTAGGATGTAGCAAAATGTTGTCACTAAATTTTGTACATGTCTAATCATTTATGGTAAATAAACTTAGCTTTGCGGCATCAAGTGTTTACTCCTCAATTCATTTCCAATTGTGAATAAGTCATGAAGGTTCAGAAAGATGTACTCTCCCCTTCATTCATCTTTGTAATTTGAAACTCACAAATTCTTCCCACATTTTGAAAACCCTGCTCTTTACCCTTCTCATATGTGGCTTGAATTTCCCACCCTCTCCTTGGTAAAACTTATTCCTTTAAAATGTAGGAACTGTGAATGTTATTTTCCTGTACCATGTAGTTTATTCTGTAAAAATATCTTCTGTGTTGAAGGAACTCGTTTAGGTGCTTGGTGCACAATTTTCTGAAACCTGGATTTAGAAAACCCACTAGAGAATTAGAGAGGTCTGTGTGAGAGGTTCAGTGAGACAGCAACTGCTTAGCATGCAAAAAGATCTCTTTTAGTGCCCACTATTGAGGTAAAATGAAGAAATAAAACATGTTATAGAATGATTAGCAAACACTTCATTGGTATGTGCAAGCATATTCTTGATTTACAACTCAGTCAAAATTTCTAGAAAACTGCCAATAAATAACACATTCATTTTATATAAATGCAGTAAAATGAATTACATGTGTGTTGAGTAAAGTCACAAGACTCAAAGTATTAAAACAAAACCAGGAATGTGGGTTCAGTAATATTTGCAGTTAAGTTCCAAAGGAAAAATCATTTTTGAAATGATCAATTATACAATTATTTCTAGATGCAGAATGAACTGTATTTAGAGGAGGAAAGAAGACCCCTGAGAAATTCAGTGTCAAAGCTGTTAAAATGTGGCAGTACACATCTTTAGTGAATCTTAGCAGAATCTATTAATCCATTTTATTATAAGTACTTTTCCAATCCCTTATTTGCCTTAGAATTGACAAATCTAAAGTAGTGATTTAATTCCTGGGGAATATATAATCGTTTGCTCATCATGGAGAGTTTTCTAATGTATGTGTTTAGAGAAAGTCAGCTAACACCATCTGGGTGTTTATCCATACCCATGTGGGAAATTGGTATGTCTTCTTTTCCTGTATCAGGTGGCTCAACCAATACCAATTTTATTTTTCCTCTGTTGTATAAAGAAAGTGATCTAACATCTATAAAAAAAGATATATGATAAAGCACAAAGGATTCAGACTAGTCCATCAAAAAATTGTTATGAAATCTTGCAGAAATTGCAGATATCAATAAACTATTATGTTTTGAAGAAATTGGTAAATAAGAGTAATGGTGTTGGTTTTTGAGGAGTAAACTGCATAAAGATTTCTGGTTCCAGTTTGAGTCTGATGTGGCATATCTACAAGGCTTTTAAAGTATTTTCAAAAAAGTCCCAGTTCAGAACAACATTTGTCCTCTAGAGTTCAGAAGGTATCTCAACAGTACTGTGGATTCCTGGCATGTAAGCAACATGGTTTCCCAACAAAACACCAATAAAATAATGGCTTAAACAAAATATATTAATGATTACAATAGTATGAATGAAAATATTAGCTTTCTTTAAAACAATTAATTCTTCAAAAATGCAATGTTGCTCTTCTGAATGACACATATGGATGCCTCACACATTGTAGGGCTTGCTACATATGGAGGAGAGAAATTGGCAGCTGTAGGTTGCCCTTATTCTTCCAGGCCCCATTAGTTCAAATCATCTCTCCATCAGATTTTGATATGAAATGAGACAAACTGTAAAGACCTGAAGAGTAATCTATCCATTTACTCATATTTCCTAGCTAAATTTTATGATTCCTCCTTCATTTTCCCTTCCCTTTAGCTTTTCAAAAAGAACCCTAGAGTGGAGGCTTGTTTCTTTCCATTTTACATTCTTTGAATGGATTTTTGCCACTTTCTTTCCTGGTAATGTAACAAATTTATCATAGAAATATAATTTCTTCATCTTAGTCTTTTGAGTCCCTCTCAGTTCTCAAGATACATGTTTAGAATTAACTCAATATTTATCCTTACAATTGATCTGCTTGTGTCCTAAACTGCAGGAATCCATAGCTGTTCTTGCATATTTCTCAAAAGGACATGTATTCCCTGTCTGAAAAAGATGTTGCCTGAGGACCAAGATCTTTGGAATCACTATAGAATGTAATGGACATGGAGAAGGAAAGACTTGCTCAGTCTGAATGAGATTTTGGACATGATCCCCAAGAGATGATTCCTTACATTTTCAGAGTTCCAGTGTAAAATTTGTCAGCTTCCAATTCCTCTGAGTTAATTTGAATATATCTCTGGATTTTACCTTAGGATGTCCCTTCCAAGTCATGTTTAGAAGAATCTGTAATCTTTCTCGAACATTAATTTTAGATACCTGTGGGTTTGGGGAATGCTCCACAACTATTTGTACTTCTTTTGCCTTCTTCATTTGCTGTTTCTTCCCTGTGTTCTTGTCCTAGGATGTAGCAAAATGTTGTCACTAAATTTTGTACATGTCTAATCATTTATGGTAAATAAACTTAGCTTTGCGGCATCAAGTGTTTACTCCTCAATTCATTTCCAATTGTGAATAAGTCATGAAGGTTCAGAAAGATGTACTCTCCCCTTCATTCATCTTTGTAATTTGAAACTCACAAATTCTTCCCACATTTTGAAAACCCTGCTCTTTACCCTTCTCATATGTGGCTTGAATTTCCCACCCTCTCCTTGGTAAAACTTATTCCTTTAAAATGTAGGAACTGTGAATGTTATTTTCCTGTACCATGTAGTTTATTCTGTAAAAATATCTTCTGTGTTGAAGGAACTCGTTTAGGTGCTTGGTGCACAATTTTCTGAAACCTGGATTTAGAAAACCCACTAGAGAATTAGAGAGGTCTGTGTGAGAGGTTCAGTGAGACAGCAACTGCTTAGCATGCAAAAAGATCTCTTTTAGTGCCCACTATTGAGGTAAAATGAAGAAATAAAACATGTTATAGAATGATTAGCAAACACTTCATTGGTATGTGCAAGCATATTCTTGATTTACAACTCAGTCAAAATTTCTAGAAAACTGCCAATAAATAACACATTCATTTTATATAAATGCAGTAAAATGAATTACATGTGTGTTGAGTAAAGTCACAAGACTCAAAGTATTAAAACAAAACCAGGAATGTGGGTTCAGTAATATTTGCAGTTAAGTTCCAAAGGAAAAATCATTTTTTAAATGATCAATTATACAATTATTTCTAGATGCAGAATGAACTGTATTTAGAGGAGGAAAGAAGACCCCTGAGAAATTCAGTGTCAAAGCTGTTAAAATGTGGCAGTACACATCTTTAGTGAATCTTAGCAGAATCTATTAATCCATTTTATTATAAGTACTTTTCCAATCCCTTATTTGCCTTAGAATTGACAAATCTAAAGTAGTGATTTAATTCCTGGGGAATATATAATCGTTTGCTCATCATGGAGAGTTTTCTAATGTATGTGTTTAGAGAAAGTCAGCTAACACCATCTGGGTGTTTATCCATACCCATGTGGGAAATTGGTATGTCTTCTTTTCCTGTATCAGGTGGCTCAACCAATACCAATTTTATTTTTCCTCTGTTGTATAAAGAAAGTGATCTAACATCTATAAAAAAAGATATATGATAAAGCACAAAGGATTCAGACTAGTCCATCAAAAAATTGTTATGAAATCTTGCAGAAATTGCAGATATCAATAAACTATTATGTTTTGAAGAAATTGGTAAATAAGAGTAATGGTGTTGGTTTTTGAGGAGTAAACTGCATAAAGATTTCTGGTTCCAGTTTGAGTCTGATGTGGCATATCTACAAGGCTTTTAAAGTATTTTCAAAAAAGTCCCAGTTCAGAACAACATTTGTCCTCTAGAGTTCAGAAGGTATCTCAACAGTACTGTGGATTCCTGGCATGTAAGCAACATGGTTTCCCAACAAAACACCAATAAAATAATGGCTTAAACAAAATATATTAATGATTACAATAGTATGAATGAAAATATTAGCTTTCTTTAAAACAATTAATTCTTCAAAAATGCAATGTTGCTCTTCTGAATGACACATATGGATGCCTCACACATTGTAGGGCTTGCTACATATGGAGGAGAGAAATTGGCAGCTGTAGGTTGCCCTTATTCTTCCAGGCCCCATTAGTTCAAATCATCTCTCCATCAGATTTTGATATGAAATGAGACAAACTGTAAAGACCTGAAGAGTAATCTATCCATTTACTCATATTTCCTAGCTAAATTTTATGATTCCTCCTTCATTTTCCCTTCCCTTTAGCTTTTCAAAAAGAACCCTAGAGTGGAGGCTTGTTTCTTTCCATTTTACATTCTTTGAATGGATTTTTGCCACTTTCTTTCCTGGTAATGTAACAAATTTATCATAGAAATATAATTTCTTCATCTTAGTCTTTTGAGTCCCTCTCAGTTCTCAAGATACATGTTTAGAATTAACTCAATATTTATCCTTACAATTGATCTGCTTGTGTCCTAAACTGCAGGAATCCATAGCTGTTCTTGCATATTTCTCAAAAGGACATGTATTCCCTGTCTGAAAAAGATGTTGCCTGAGGACCAAGATCTTTGGAATCACTATAGAATGTAATGGACATGGAGAAGGAAAGACTTGCTCAGTCTGAATGAGATTTTGGACATGATCCCCAAGAGATGATTCCTTACATTTTCAGAGTTCCAGTGTAAAATTTGTCAGCTTCCAATTCCTCTGAGTTAATTTGAATATATCTCTGGATTTTACCTTAGGATGTCCCTTCCAAGTCATGTTTAGAAGAATCTGTAATCTTTCTCGAACATTAATTTTAGATACCTGTGGGTTTGGGGAATGCTCCACAACTATTTGTACTTCTTTTGCCTTCTTCATTTGCTGTTTCTTCCCTGTGTTCTTGTCCTAGGATGTAGCAAAATGTTGTCACTAAATTTTGTACATGTCTAATCATTTATGGTAAATAAACTTAGCTTTGCGGCATCAAGTGTTTACTCCTCAATTCATTTCCAATTGTGAATAAGTCATGAAGGTTCAGAAAGATGTACTCTCCCCTTCATTCATCTTTGTAATTTGAAACTCACAAATTCTTCCCACATTTTGAAAACCCTGCTCTTTACCCTTCTCATATGTGGCTTGAATTTCCCACCCTATCCTTGGTAAAACTTATTCCTTTTTTTTTCTTTTTGACTGCATGTACTCACTGTCTTTCTTAGTCTTCATTACATTTTATTCTTTATTTTTCCTTATTTCAGATTTACCTGTGATAGAAGCATGTCTTAAATGCAACTCACAATTGTATTCATTTAGCAATACTCCCAATTTAACCTGTGAATGAAACCTAATACGATGCCCCTTCTTATCTTCCTTTTTCCTTGCTAGCTATTTAATAGACATATTCTTTGAACAGTTACTCTATGCTAGTGCTCATATTTTTGGGGAATACTCTATTATATTTTGTATCCTATGTGTATCTTACCTTTTACATATCCTTTTATTCTATTTTTTGTGCTTGAATGGAATGCACCAAATAGACAATAAGTACAAGTACACTCCTCATTATCTTGCTCAGAATCACTCTGTTAAAAATAATGGCAGTAATGAGTTACACATAGATTTCATATCACTCTTTAGATACCACCATGTTTATAGATATGAAGTCATTGCAATTGGAGATAAGACCATTACTTTGTGCAACAGTACTTTCCAAATGAGACACTATCTTATGGATTCCAGATGAAGCTGAGATGCTTTATTCATCTGGATTCTGCTGGGGTAATACCAGGAAAAATTAAGAGAGAATGTTTTCCCTGATAACAAACACTGATATGCATATATCTAAAACAATTTAAATCAGTGCTTAACTAGCAAACATACTCAGCAATACTACAAACAGAACAGAAAATTTATTTAAAACTCTCTTCAGAAATGGACTTAATATTATATAGATTCAACATTTTAAACAATAAACAGCCATTATTTAGTGTTAAAATTGATGTGTTAAGAGATTTTCAAATCTGTCACTTTGTGTGGAAATAAAACACACTTGGACTTGTTTGAGTCACCAGAGCTTGGAAAACATGAATGCCATTTAGAAAAATATATATAGTCAAAAATTTATTTTAAAAGGAGAGAAATTCAGAATGAAAATGTGCCTATATTTTATGTAGACAAATGGGCACACTCAATTTGGTTAGAGTATGTAACACTTTCCATTTAAGAATAACTAAAAGGAATTCCAAGAAAGGAAGACACTAGCAAAGTATCATGCTGTGTTTACTGTCTGAATATTTTCAAAGATTGGATCCAGGAAAATGGTTATATGACTGCATAATAAAAAAGACAGGCTGTGGGGAAACACTGGAATGCCATGACCCAGAGCCAGTCAACAGATAAAACACAGAATCATGGCTCTTAAAAATCGAAATTCATTTGTAGAAGGAATAGGCTGCAGCTGTGCCAGGGAAAACTAACTGGAGAGAAGAGAGGAATCTTGCCTCTGGTGAGCAGCAGAGAATCTCACCCACCCAATTAGGAAATGACAAAAAGCAAGAGATAGTTCTCAAATCAGGAATTACAAATTGCCCACAGACATACCACATTTGGTCAACATCTAGCACTCAAGGAAATACCATTCAAAACTGCATTAACATTTCAGATTTCCCCAGTCAGAATGACATTTATCAAGTAGTTAAATAATAAGTGCAGTGCAGAATGTGGCAGGAAACTATAATCTTACACTATCATACTTAAAATTAAGACTTCCACGCTGGAAAAACAAAACCTTGTACTCCTTGATCAACATCTAATTTTCCCCTATTCCTAACCTATAGCAGCCTTCATTCTACATTCTACTTTTGTATATTGGATTTTTTAAATATTCCACATATAAGTAAGATCATGCAATTAAAAAAAAAGAAGACTCAATTTGGATACAGTATGCAACACTTTTCATTGAAGACAGAACTAAAAATAATTCCAAAGGGACAATGGTAGAAGCACAGGATCATATGCTGCTTACTGACTGCAAATTATTGGAGATAGGAGTCAGATGATTTGGTGTGTGACTGCATGATGAAAATGATGGGCTATGGAAAAACACAGGAAAGCCACTATGGAGAGCCTGTGACCAGATGAAATCAGAAACAGTGTCTTGTAAAAGAATAAATGCATTTATATAAGAAAAAAAAAAGCTGTAGAAATGCCAGGGGAAAACTAGCTGGGTGGATAAGTGGAATTTTCCCTTTGGTATCTGAGGAAAAGTTCACCAATCCAATTAGGAAATGAAGAAATGAGTAGATAGAGTGTTCCCAAAAATAAGAAATACAAATTGCTTACAACCATATGAAAAAGTTTTTTTAACATTTCCAGCTTTCAGGGAAATACCATTCAAAACTTTGTTGACATTTTAGCTGACCCTGTCAAATAACATTCATCAAGTATTCAAATAATAAGTGCTGGTGAACATGTGAAGGAAAAGTAAATAATATACCATGAGACTAAAATTTAGCATTTCTATTCTGCAAAGCAGTATGAATATTGCTCAGATTACTAGAAAAATGATACCCTATGGCCCAGATTTCCCAGTCCATGCTTTTTTCCCCAATGTACTTAAATATTTATGCACATGTGACCTATGAACTTTATAATGTTTATAGTGGTACAAGTCACAACCAGAAAGTTATGGAACTAACCCAGACACTCTCCAATAGAAGAAAAGATAAAAATTTGGGGTAATACTTGGCACTTAACTTGAACAAGTTAGATTTTCATGATACAATATTTTGTCAAAAAATCCACATATCATGGATGAAAACAGTTCCCTAAAATTTCTATAATATGAAAGTTGTAACATCAAAATCTTCCTAAATTTATAAAAGTATGATATTTTGTAGTAAAAACATGAAACTTATATAAATTCCTCTCAATTCAAATACAACATTTTATGCAAAGTAAAGACTTGGATTTTTCCAAAAGGAAAATTCAGTGTACTAAAAAAAAAAATGTCTATGCAGGAGCACCTTCACTAATGTTAATTTATGTAGGTTTTCTTTCTAGGATATAAAAAATACACTAATTTGGGTATAGTAGAGAGAGTCAGATGTAGATGTGTGGAGCTAGAGCATGGTCTTAGGTTATATCTAAATAATAGAAGCATATGGCACATTCATTGAAACACATTCATGGTGTTTTCATTTCTGTGACAACACCAGGGATAAGTCTGGTAGAAAACTGGCTGCATGCAGAACAACACACATGAGCAGATATACCAGGTCAACAAACCATGCCGAGAGTCATTTGGAGATATTGCTCCCATTATACCATACTAGTGTTGAGGGGCAGCATCCTGAAAATTACAATATACAACTCGGACAAAATCCTTTTAACAAGGGTACAATTTTAGCAATACTCAGTGAAAGGTCACAAACCATGCATGGTATACACCTCCAAGATATGCAGCCAGACCTCCTAACAAAATGTTCGAGGGTTCCTCAATCTTATAGCCTGAAGATAATGATTGATTTCAATGTTTTCAAAGATCTCATCAGGAAGACGAGTGTTGGTCCTGTTGAACAAACTATAAAGGTCCACAGGAACACTGCCTCATTCAAATAGGTGCTTTGGAAATAATCATAGTGAGGGAGAAGTGCTGTTGGAAAATTTAAGGGACAGATGATTCCAGAAGTGCTGGGGCAGGATCAGATGGAATGATATTTTCAGGAAGCTATCTGAAGAAGTCACAGATTTTGAAACCAAGCCATGTCTCTCATGCTCCAAGAGATTGTAGGAAAAGGCCTCAGTGACTTGGAATCATGCCCAGTACAAGACCACTGAGTACAGAATTCCAAAATTGGGGTTTGCACTACAGATTAGTCTTCAACCACAGGGTTTATCAGGCAATTTCTACATTATATAGACTCACGTCTGAGTACACAAACTAATACTGAGAGTGCATTTCCTCTGCAACTTTTAAAGTTTGCTGAGCATTCTCTGGGAGATATGGAGGAGCAAGGAGCAGAAGCCTTTTGGAGCTAGAGCAGGTAAGGAAACTGATGGGCAATGTTTACATCCTCCAAACCACAAAAAGCTTTAGCTTTCCAAAATTAGAAATTCTGGACAGAAGTATCTTCATTTTAGTTACATTAGTTTCAGGGAATTGTGAAGATTTCCATGGTTTTATTTGTAACTTTTTTTGGTCTGTTATTTCTTTGGGTTTGCCAAATTATTTCTTTTTCATAATATATCTGATTTTCCAAGATATTTTCATTCGTTTCTTGTATTATTTCCTAGATTACATTTTTATTCTTATTTTAAATTCTTTTCTATTCTCAATTGAATTTCATTGCCATCTTCTCTTTAGTCTGTTTCTGTATACTATAACCACTTTCATTGTCTGTTCTTTTTAAAACCAATCATGATACATTTATTGTCACTAAGGCTTTGTTTTTTTCCAGCCAGGTGCACATTGTTATATCTTATGACCTTTAGTTCATTTCTTGGTATTATAGAAACCAGATATAAAATATATCTTATTTTTATGGTATGTATGTTTTGCTTTAAGCTATGATTGTTCTCAGAGATTCCTCTTTCTCTTTGATGAGTTGCTCATCTGGAACTTGATGCTGAGAATGATGGCCTGACCAAACACATCCCAAAGAAAAACCTGCACACTGAAAGGACACACACATAACATTGGAACTAAAATGATTGCAAAATCGCCTCCTACTACTGTAGACAACAGGGAAAAAAAAAAGGGACATTAAGATACCACCAACATTTTAAAAGTTCCCAATAACTGCATCCAAGATGTGTATCCTTGGCAAGAACTTTAGCACTTCCTTTTTACTAATGTCCACTTCAGAGGTAGGATAAAAATGTTTAGTGATTTTCTTGATTTCTTGCATGAAAAGTAAATGAACTAGAAAGTTTCTCTTTGTACACTAAGAGAAAGGATACATCCTGAAAGGATGTTGATTCCTTTAACAGACTGTTCAGTTTCTTATTTAAGCTTATTTCCTGCCTCAACCTACATAGTGGAGTAAAGGGAGAATGGAATCTTTAACACCAGCATGGATTAGTGGTAATGGGAAACTGAAATTTTGAGCCTTTGGGAAAGATGATGTTTTAACAGAAATGTTTTCACTGGCCATTACAATTAAGTATTTTCTGACTTTTGACTGGGTCTTTCAGAGTTTCAAATTTATTCTTTATGATGTGAGGATGTCACATAGAAGACAACTGATACAATATTCAAAAATTTCCTCTATTGCTAAAATGAAGGTTACTTCAAAGCTTCCGCTTCCATAATATCTAAAGCTATTTTCATGTTTGTTTCCTGTTACATACTTTAGATTTAAATATTGAATTAGGATATTTGATTTCCAAGTAAATATTGTTTGAGCTCATCTTGTTCAGCACACTGTCCTTTCCCAAAGCAAAGAAGGGACAAACACCAGGAATTTAAATTGACACATTTACATACCTGTTGATGACTATTTTCTATGACATCAAGGCACTCCTTCTCTTCAGATGATGACTTGTCCCAATGTGACTCTGGGAATGAATGCATAGATGTCCTTAAATTACTTAAAAGAGTTAGACTGAGTGAAAATATAGCCAACTACAAAAGTAATAATCATAAAATTTTATTTTCACAATGATACTTTTAAGTTAAATTTAATTTTAGGTGAATGTTTATGTTGTTTGAATTTTTTTTGATTGTTATGTGGGCCTGGAGGTTGTACACAGAGCCATGTGCATCCTTGGTAACAACTGTAGCACTACATTCAAATCTGAGGCCTTAAATGTTTTTGGAGACAGAGTGTCTAAATATACCCTGGCTCATTGGAAACCTGCCTGCCTCAGCCTCCCACTAAGTTGAAATGCACTAAGTTGAAATACCCAGCGCGTATTGAGAGATTTAGGGAATAGTTTTACTAATCCAACTTCAGAGACACTAGTGGTCACCATGTTCAATAAACATGATATCTTAAAGATTCAGCCATTAAAAAATGATATTTTACAGAAAAAATATTGAAATAACAATGGACAGAAGAAACTTCACACTGTTTAGTATGTCTTTTTCATAATAGTAATTTATAATGAATCACTGCACACTATGTTTGGTTTCTGCAAAAAAAAAAAAGAGAGAAAGGAGAAGAGAAAAAAAGAGGTCACTGTCATACCTTTGCCAGTGAACCCCATATTCCTTTCCTTTCTATTTCCTGCATTTCTTCTGTTAGGAATCACTATGTTTTTGGAAGCATTCCTCATGGTGCCTGTTAATCCTGAAATAAACTGTTTTTGCTTTTCTGGTGTTAGCTACCTCAGACCATGACCCGCTATTGTACTGGTTAACAACCAGTTGGCCTGTAAATTATTGGCCTGGACTTCAGGGTCTCCTTTTTAACCCACTGGTTTGAACACCCATAATAAAGTGTCAGGTAAGTGTCTGAGGCAATAACACTTGGCGTGGATGGTGTCTTTTCTAGAGGTAAGGATGAATGGAGACTTGAGGAGTGAGGCCATCATCCAGAGGAAGAGAATGGTGAAAACGTGGAAAGCTATAGTATGACATAGAGACAAGGGTTAAGGGGGGATGGTATGTCTGATGATATAGGGATTGGTGAAAACTGCCAGAAGTTCATGCACTAGAAAAACAGACTAAAGATAGATTTAGGAAGACTAGCATTGTGAAAGATGCCTCAAAATGTTAAGGTGCTTGGACATACACATACCAAAGAATGTCATCTATGCCACTGGCACATATAAATCTGGAACTATCTCAATTCTGTGGGCATGTGAACTTGAGGGGCATGTTCATGATTGGAGATGAATAATGAGAATGTGAAGTATACTATGAGGTTGATGCAGGCCTGAATGGAAGGAATGTCTCCAAAAGGATCTGGGTTCTGTTTTTACCATACAGATGAAACAAGCAAACGAAAAGTCAAAGAACAATGATCAAAAATTCCATTGGGATATGCAGGTATGGATTGAATACTCTGGGTTAAAATTTCAGGGAAGAGTGTTCATCAGCAAATGTTCACTTTAGAAGCAAGGGGTAAACTATAGTATATACGATCATACATCTTATTATTTCTTGCTACACACTGACCACAAGAGTTGTCAAAGTCAGGGCATAAGTGGCATAAAAACAACTTTGATACACATAAGACATGTGATGTCACACTAGATGTCAGGGTAGAGTGCACATTGTCTTATAAATGAGATTTTCCTGTATTTCACAGACTGGTCTTGACATCTTGGCTTCAAGAAAACTAGAATTCCTCATAATATCAGGATTCTGGATTTCAGTCCTGCTCCCCTGGACCTATTTTTAAAATTCAGGTGGGAAAAGAAATCAGCCCCACAATCCAACTAACAGGTGTCATGAAGTTTAATTGTAGAAACATCTATGATATAGGTTATTTTAAAACATCATTTCCTCAGGCATTTACAGAAATATTTTGAAATGTGGATGCAGCACCAACACAGACCAGATGGGGCAACTCCTCCCAACACATGGCAGAAAATGGATACATTAGGAGTGAGAAGATTGCTATCATTTCCAAGGTTTAAACATAGGCAGTTTTATAGAAGCTGTACTTCAACAGTTACCTGACTCCAGTGTTTTTGTTCCATTCTTCCATTTTGGTTTTTTTGGATATTTATCTTTGCTTTTGTTGGTCGGCTTGATGTGCATGGAGACAAGATATTATGTAAGTATTTTACAGTACATCCAGCATACTGTTAATAATATCACATAAATATAGAAGATGAATTACCTTGTAGGAAGCATGTACGTCCTTAGAGCCTGAAAAGCAAGTGAAATATATAATCAATAAAACCTGAATACTAAGAAAAACACATTCATCATTCTATGAAATAAGTAGAGAGCTCAGTCTGAGTGATAACAATTTTCATTTGCATTGATACAGACTACATTCGCTTGGGGTTTTGTGTTTGTGGATTTTGTTGAGTACAATCACAAGACTGAAATGTAGTAAATCAATATGGAGAAAATATCTTTAGTAATTAAAACTTGTAGTTAAGTTTCAAATAATAAGAGCACATTTGGAATCATCATAAATATTTAGGCAAGGTACATATACAAATGTGAAGATGCAGAATCAGGAGACCACAGTGATCTGTATTCAAAGAAGCAAAGAGAAACCTGAGAAGTTCAATGTCAAAGCTGAAGTAGTCAGATGGCAGCACATATGTCAAGTGACCTATGAATTCTTTAATCCATTTTATTATAACTGAGTATCCTCTACCTCATTTGTCTTATTATTAAAAAGTTTTAATCCACGATCTGCGGAAATATACACTTTATTTCTCATCAAACTGTTTTTTTTTCTGAATTAATTGGACTAGATATATGCATTTAGAATAACAGGTAATACATATATATGTGTTTTTTCATACCCATCTGGGAGCATGGCACATCTCCTAATCCTGCTTCCTTTGTTTTAGTCGATATCATGATTTCCTTTTCACCCTTGTACAGAGATACAGATCCTGCATCTGAAAAAATATGAGAAAGCATAATGAATTCAGATATGGCTATCCACAGCAAACTGTGATCCAAAAGCAGGCAGAATTGACAGATAGGAATGAAGTATTGTGTTTCCAAGTCTTTCATATAAACATGTTAGAAACAGTCTTGGTATATGAGAAATAAATTCCATAAAGAATTCTGGTTAAAAAAATGAGTCTGACATAAAACACCAGACATGATATCACATATTTTCTGAAAGTGCTGGCTCATCAGAAAATGAGGCGTCTAGAGATCAGAATTAAGCACAGGAATGGAGAGCATTCTTGCAGCACCAGGGACATGGTTTCATTCCAAAGCTCCAATATAATAATAATAATAATAATAATAATAATAATAATAATAATCCAGAATAATAAAAATAATAATAACTATCTTCCAATAAACAAAAGGTACAAAAACACTAAGTCACTAATCTAAATCACTCTTATAAATGTCACACACATGGCGTGTGGCCTGGTAGGTGTGCAGGATAGATTTCTTTGAGCAGGTTGCCCAGATTTTTCCAGTCCCTACAGGTTTAAATCATCTCTGGACCAGGAATCATCTCACCTTTGGCTTGAAAGCAGGTACACTGAAAAATGCTGACTTGCATTCTCTTTTTCACCTCCACAATTACCTGGCTAACTTCTTTATTTTCTGTCTCATTTTGCCTTTCTTCTAGCTTTTTCAAAAACAAAACCCTCTAGAGTAGAGGACTTCATTATTTCCATTTTACATTCTTTGTACAGGTTAGGGTTATTCCAACTATACTTCCTGTCTGCCAATGTAGCAAATTTATCTTCAAAATATGATTTCTAATTTGCAGATAAATGGATGAAGTTAGAGAAGACAATGCTAAGTTAAGTTAGCCAATCCCAAAAAACAAATGCTGAATGTTCTTTCTGATATAAGGAGGCTGATTCATAGTGGGGTACAGAGGGGGGGCATGGGAGGAATAGATTAACTAGGGCAGAGGGGTGGAGTGGAAGGGAGGGGGGACATGGGGTTAGAAATGATGGTGAGATGTGATTGACATCATTATCTAAAGTATATGTATGAAGACACGAATCGTTGTGAACATACTTTGTAAGCAAACAGTTTTGAAAAATTGTGTTCTACATGTGTAACATAAATGGTAATGAATTTTGGTGTCATATATAAATTAAAAAAATAATTAACAAAAAGGACTATACTTTGAAAATATACATGGAAACTAATAAATATACAGGATCTGACACAGGGAACAGTAAAATGTAAGTCCTATGAATATATATTTTGTATATAAGGGGACAAATTAATAATTCCTATATGAGATATACTTTGATATGTAAGCAAACTTAACATAAAAAATGGCAAAATACAGTCTAAAATCTATTTTGTGTACATAGATTTTAATTACAGTAATTATAGATACAGAATTTTGGAAAGGGTAATATCAAATATTTTTAGTGAGCTAGGGTTAGGGTTAGAAAACTAAGATTAATATGTGGAAATATTCATATGAATGTACTTGTGACCTAAATACATGTATCTTCATACATGTATATGAATGGAGTGACTCTACTTTGTGTACAAACAGAGACATAAAAAAAATTGTGCTCTATATGTATACTATGAATTGTAATGCATCCTGTCATATGCAACAATTTAAAATATTAAAAAGAGAAAAAAGAAATATGATTTTTAAATTTTTGTCTTTTGTGTTATTCCCACTACATAAGAAATATGATCAGAATTATAGCAATATTTATAATGGCACTTGATCTTCTTCTTTCCCAGTGTGTAGGATCTACTAGTTTTTTTTTTTTTTTAATTTCCCAAAGGGACATTCTTTTCCTGGCTACAAAAATGCTGTTGGAATACTAGGATCATTAGAATCACCTTCGAATCTAAAGGAAATGTACAAGCAAAGACGTTCTAAGTCATAATGACATCTGAACATGGCCTCAACTGATGATTCACTACACTTTGAGAGTTCCAATATAAACATTGCTGGAATCAAATACCACTAACTTAACTTGAATGTAGCTCTGGGTTTCTCCCTAGTGGTACCCATTAAATGAAAGTTTATAAAAAGCTATAACTTTCCAAATTTAGATATAGGTGAATTTTGGGACCACTCTGTAACCATTTCTAATTCTTTGCACTTTCCTAATTGGTGTTTCTACCCTATACATTCTTTGTACAGATACCAACACATTATGTGTCATTAGATTTTTTTACATGAATAATCTTTTGTGATAAACAAACATAACATTCTGGGAGTCCTTCTTTACTCCTCAATTTAATTCCATTCCAACTGTGACTAAATAAGGAAGGTTGGAAAATTTTTACTTTACACCTCATTCAGCTTTGAACCTGGGAACTCAAAAATGCATCGCATATTTTGAAAACACTGTTCTTTCCCCCCATATTATGTAACTGAGGGTCCTTCTTTCCACTGAGTACAACTGCTACCTCTTCCTTGACTCCCTGTAATTAATGCCTGTCTCAGTGTTCATAACTATTTCTTCTATTTAATTTCGACTTTACTTTGATCGAAGCATGTATGAAAATGCAACTCCTAATTCAATTTCTTTAGCAATATCAACAGTTTAACCTGTGACAAACACCTAATACCATATGACTCATTATATTTCTTTGTCATTACTAGGTAACACATACTCTCTTTAAACAATTAAAATATACTAGTGCTCATGTTTTAAGGCAATAGGTTCAGCAATGAATTTTGCATTATTTTCGACTCTTACCTTCTCTATGTTCATTGATTCTATTGTTTGATTGTGAAGAGGACACAACAGATATGCTAGAAGTACAAACCTCTGGAGGTTTCTCATAGACACTCTGGGGAAAATAATGCCAATAATGAGTTGCATAAAGATTTCATCATTACACTAATCTCATCACCATATGTCTATTTAAAAATCATCAGAATTGGAAATAAGAAGAGTGCATTTTGAACAAGATTATATTGCATAAGTTTTACTGTCTTAGGCACCTCAGATAAAGTGAGCTCTTATATAATCTACTGATTGGATAAAGCCAGAATGAGGGACATAGGAACTGTGTTCTCACAGAATATACACACTGACAAGCATATACTCCCAAAAAACTAGCATCAGTATATAACCAGTCAACTTTGCATTGCCCAGCAGTTCTAAAAATGCTTTGAAACACTTTTAAGAATGGCACTTGGTGTTCCTTAGCATTTTAAGTTTGAATGGCCAATTTTTTATTCTGAAAGAATGATACTTTGTAAGATGAGTGTTTCCATTCTGTCACATTGTGTAGGAATGATAAACTGTTGTACTTGCTTCATTTATTCATCAGAGACTTTGAAAACTTAATGCATTTCAGCAAAATATTTCCCAAGACAAAACTTATTTTAAAAGTAAAATATACTGAGGAAGTGTGTCTCTATGTAACATAAACATAACAAAACACACACTTGGATAAAGAATGCAACACTTTCATTGGAGAAGAAGCTAAGAGGTATTTCAAAAGAGAAAGGTGACTCCCATCTCTGAAAAGCTGACTATTTGCAGAGGTGGGAGTCATTTGAACTGGTGCATTGCTGCTTGAAGAAAAAGACAGGCTGGGGGAAATCACAGGAGTGGAACAATGGAGAGCCTGTGACCAGATGAAACCAGAAATATGAGATACTCAAAGAGGAAATGCATTCGTGGAAGAAATAGAGTAAAGCCAGAGTAGGGAAAACTAGCTTGCTATGAGAGAGGAATATGCTGACTGGTGAGCTGAGGAGAATCTGACCCATCCAATTAGGAAATGGAGAAAAGCAAGAGATAGATGTTCTCAAAACCACAAACACAAGTTCATTATAAATACGTAAAATACATCTAGCATTCAGGGAAATACCATCCCAAACTCCATTGATATTTCAGCTCATGCCATCCATAGAGGCATTCATCAAGACTTTAAATAATAAGTGCTGGAGAGGATGTGGGTAAAAATGTACAACCGTACACTGTGGGACTGAAAATCAGGACTTCCCATCTGAAAAGCTGTATGGAGAGTCATCAGAAGATAAGGAATATGAACATCCTGTGCCCAGGGTTCCCAGTCCTTGTTCTTATACCCAAATTACAATGATTCTGTATACACATGAGACACTGGAACTTCAATGTCTACAGTGGTTTCTATCACAATTGGAAAGATATGAAATGAGCCCAGATGCACCTTAACACAAAAATGGATAAATCAACACCTAGAAACTTGGCACTGAATTTGAGCAAACTAGTTTTTCAAGATACACCATCAGGTCAAAATGAGTCCTCATATAGCATATAAAAACACTGCCCTAAAAATTTCTGAAATATAAAACCTGGAACATCAAAATCCCTTAAGTTTATACAAGGATGATATTTTAAAGCAAACAAGTAGAAAACTTATTATTCTAAGGCCAAATAGAACCTTTTCAGGCAAGGAAAGACTTCATTTTCCCCACAATGTCAAAGAATATTTGATGTAATCCAAACCTTCCAGGCAGAATCTGAGCATGTGTTTAGGAGCCTCTCCACTCCTGTTACATTATCGTGGCGTTCTTCCTGGTATATCCAAAAAATATTGCCCAGTTTCTTCCTAACATTGGAAAGACTGAACTTCGCATAAAAATGTGGTTTGGAGGTACCCATAACCAGAATCAAGGTGGGAGCAGGAGAGAAACCCAGACATAGAGCTGCTGAGAGAGCTGGGCACTTAGAGCATGGACCTGTAGTCTATGTTAAGAATAGTAATTCATGGCACTGTCATGCATCATGGTGCTTGCAGCTCTGTGACAGCAAGGGCCAAGGCTAAATCTGATAGACAGAGGGCAGCCTGCAGTACCATAAACATGAAATGAATACTAGGCATGGTCAACCCACCCTACTGAGAATAATTTAGAATACTTATACCCCTATTAACATTACACAGGCAGTCAAAGGCACCCTCTTAAGAATTTCAATATTGTCCTGAGTACATGGGCTCTCAGTGGTGTCTCAGCAGGAAACACTGCATCCCTTACACCTCCATGATTCAGTAGCCAGGTATCCTCCCACAATTTTAGATGGTTACTCATCATATGGGCTCAGGATAGTGAGTGACAGGCATGTGCTGAAAGCTCTCATCAGGAAGAGGTGTGTTGCTGCTGTGGACGTTCTCTAGAGACGAGGTTCACAGAGGTACTGTCTCTTTCAAACTGGTGCTTTGGGAATAATGAACGTGAGCAAGAACTGCTAGTTGAGAATTCAAGGGACAGAAGATTCCATAAGTGCTGGGGCAGGATCAGGTAGAATGGTATTTTCACTGAGGTCTCAGAAGAAGTCACAGATTCTGATACCAGACCTGGTCTCCCATGCTCCAAGAGATTATAGGAAAAGGCCTCAGTGACTTGGAATCATGCACAGTACAAGACCACTGTGTTGGGCTGGGGATGTGGCTCAAGCGGGGTGCGCTCGCCTGGAATGCGTGCAGCACCGGTTCCATCCTCAGCACCACATACAAACAAAGATGTTGTGTCCACCGAAAACTAACAAATAAATATTAAAAAATTCTCTCTCTCTCTCTCTCTCTCTCTCTCTCTCTCTCTCTCTCTTCTCTCTCTCTGTCTCTCTCTCTCTCTGTCTCTCTCTCTCTCTCTCTCATCTCTTTTAAAAAAAAGACCACTGAGTAAGGAATTCCATAATTGGGGTCTGCCTTACAGATTAGTCCCCAGCCTTCATTGACCACTGTGTTCATCAGGCAATTTCTACATCCATAGACCCAAGTCTCTGAGTACAAAATCAAATACTGAGAGTAATTTCCTTTGTAACTTTCAAAATTGCCTCAGCATTATCTGGGAGGTGTTGGGGAGGAAGGAGCAGAGGAGATCCACTTGAACACACCAATGCCAGGGAAGGCCTTTTTGAACTAGAGCAGATAAAGAAACTGATGGACAATATTTGCATCCTCCAAATCATAAAAAGCTTTAGCTTTCCAAAATTGGAAATCCTGGACAGAAGTGTCTCCATTTCATTTTTATTAGTTTAAGGGAATTGTGAAGACTTTCATGATTTTGTTTGTGTTTTTTTTTCCCATGATATATATGATTTTCTAAGATTTTTTTTCAGTTTTCATTTTATTTCCTTTATTACATTTTTATTTTTATGTCATATTGTTTCCTATTCTCATTAATATTGAATTTCATCCTCATTTCCTCTTCAATCTCTGCTTACTATAACCACTTTCATTATCTGTTCTTTTTAAAATTTAACATGATAATTTTATTGTCACTAATGACTTTTTTCTAGTCTGTTGAGTATTATTATTTCCTATGAACTTTGATTAATTATTAATTATTACAGAAACCACATAAAATATACAGTTCATTTATCTGTATGTTTTGCTTTAAGCTATGATTGTTCCTAGAGGGTCATCTTTGTCCTTGATGAGATACTGGTGAGTAAATATTGTATGTTAAATATGCTCATTTGGGAATTTGATTCTGAACAAGATGGCCTGACCCAAACACATCCCAAAGAAAAATCTGTACACTAAAAGGACACATACATAACTGTTGCACTAAAATGCTTGCAAATTCTCCTCCTAAAATATAGGGCATTAAGATACCACAAAAATTTTGCAAGTTCCCAGTAACTGCATCCAAGTTCTTTTTACTAATGTCCACTTCAGAGGTGGAATAAAAATGTTTAGTAATTTTCTTGATTTCTTGCATGAAAAGTAAAGGAACTAAAAGTTTTTGTTTGTACTCTAACAGGATTGATGGATACATCCTGAAAGGACCTGATTCTATAAGAGGCTGTTTGGTTTCTCCTTTAAGTCTATTTCCTGCCTCAGCCTACATACTGGAGTGTGTAGGGAGATTGGAGTCTTTAATACCAGCATGGATTACTGGTAATGGGAAATGAAAATTTTGAGCCTTAGGGAATGATGATCTTTAACATGAATGTGTTCAGTGGTCATTTCAGTTATGTACTCTCCAACTTTCAACTGGATCTTTCTGAGTCTTCCATTTAATCCTCTTTATGTGAGGAGGTCACACAGAAGAAAATTGAAACAATACTCAAAAAAATCTCTCCACAATACTAAGATGAAGGTTACTTTTAAGCTTCTGCTTACATGATTTCTAAAGCTAAATTCATGTTCATGTTGTGTTACATTTTTAGACTTAAATATTAAATTATGATCTTGATTTCTAAGTATGTATTGTGTGATGTCATTTTGTTTGGCATAATTTTCCTTGCCATCAAAGAAGAGAAATAGACCATGAATTTAAATTGACACATTTACTTACCTGTCCATGGCTTTTTTCCATGCCATCAACCCTCTCCTTCAATTCCTCTGATGACATATGGCAATGTGAATCTGGGGATAAATGCATAGATGTACTTAAACTACTTAAAAGAGTTAGACTGAGTGAAAATATAGCCAACTAAAAACATAATTGTAATAATCATACAATTTGATTTTCACAATGATAAGTTTTAGTTAAGTTTAATTTTAGGTGAATGTTTATGCTGTTGGAAATTTTTGGATTCTTGTGTGAGCTTGGTGGCAGTACCCAGAGCCATGTGTATCCTTGGCAAGAACGCAAGTACTTACTTCAAATAAAAGGCCTTTATTTTTATTTATTTATTTATTTTTGAAGACAGAGTGTCTGAATATTCCCTGACTTACTGGGAACCTGACACCAGCCTGCCTCAGTCTCTAACTAAGCTGAAATTACAGATGAGTCCCTCTTCACCCAGGGTGTATTGAGTGATTTAGCAGGGATTTTTACTAATCTAACGCTTGTACAAAACAAGAGTTCACCATATTCAATGCACATGATATCTCAAAGATTCAACCACTCAGAGAAAAATGATATTTTGCAGAAAAAAATTGCTAAAATTACAATGGAAAGAAGAAACTTCACACTGTTTACTATGTCTTTTTCCCAATAGTAATTTTTATTGAACCACTGCATGTAACTTTGGTATCAACAAAAACATTATGTGTATATATGATCACTGTGATACCTTTGTCAGTGAACCACATATTCCTTCCCTTTCCTTTTCCTGCATTTCTTCTGTTAGGATTCACTCTGCTTTTGGAAGCATTACTCATGGTGCCTATTATTCCTGACATAAACTGTTTTTGCTTCTCTGGCATTAGCTACCTCAGACCGTGACCCGCTATTGTACTGAGTAATAATCAGTTGGCCTGTAAGTTATTCGTTCTCTGTCTAGTTCACTAGGTCCTAGACTTCAGGAGATGCTTTGACAACACACTGGTTTGAATACCCCATAATTGAGTGTCAGGAAAGTGTCTGAGGCAATAACACTTGGCATGGATGGTGTCTTTTCCAGAGATAGGGATGAACGGAGACTAGAGGAATGAGGCCACCAGCCAGAGGCAGAGAATGGTGAAAATGTGGAAGGCTATAGCATGACATAGAGACAAGGGTTAAGGTGGACGGTATGTGTCTGATGATACAGGGATTGGTGAAAACTGCCAGAAGATCATGCCGGTAGAAACGGGCTAAACATACAGTTAGGAAGAATTTGCATTGTGAAAGATGCCTCAAAATGTTGAGATGGTTGAACATACACATAGCAAATACTTTCATCTAGGCCATGTATCCATATATAGCTGGAACTATCTCAAATCTGTGGGCACATGAGCTTGAGGGGCATGATCATGAATGGAGATGAATAAAGAGAATGCAAAAGTGCACTATGAGGTTGATGCAGGCCTGAATGAAGGAATGTCTTCCAAAGGATCTGGGTTCTGTTTTTACCATACAGAGGTGACAGACAAACAACAAGTCAAAGAATAATGAGCAAAGACTCCATTGGGATGTGGAAGAATTTATGGATTGATTACTCTGAGATAAAATTTCAGGAAAGAGTGTTCACCAGCAAATGTTCACTTTAGAAGCAAGGGATAAACTAAAGTATATATGATCATACATTTTATTATTTCTTGCCTCAAACTGACCACAAGAGTGGTCAAAGTCAGTACCAAAGTAGCATAAAAACAAGTTTGATGCATTTGGTTGATACACTAGATGTCAGGGTAGAGTGCACATTGTCTTTTAAATTAGAATTTCCTGTATTTCACAGGCCGGCCTTGACATCTTGGCTTCAAGAAAAATACAAGTCCTCATAATCTCAGGATTCTGGATTTCAGTCCCGCTCCCCTGGACCTATTTTTACAATTGGGGTGGGAAGAAAAATCAGCCTCACAATCCAACTGACAGGTGTCATGACTCCGATTTGGGAAGTTTAATTGTAGAAACACCTAGGATATAGGTTATTTTAAAACATCTTTTTCTCATAGACTAACAGAAATATTTTGAAATGTGGATGCATCATCAACACAGATCTGATGGGGCAAATCCTCCCAACACATGGCACAAATGGATATATCAGGAGTGAAAAATTGGTTATCATTTCTAAGGTTTAATCATAGGTGGTTTTATAGAAGTTGTACTGCAAAAGTTACCTGATTTCCGTTTCGCTTCTCGCTTCCACCATTTTTGTTTTTTGAGAGCTGTATCTTTGCTTTTAATGGTAGGTTTGATGTGCTTGGAGACAAGATAACACGTAAATATTTTACAGTGCATACAGCATGCATTTAATAATATAACATAAACATAGAAGATGATTTACCTTGTATGAAGCATGTACATCTTTAGATACTGAAAAGCAAATGAAATACATAATCAATAAAACCTGAATATATAAAAAAACACACTCATATTCCTACTAAGTGAGTACAGACCTCAGTCCAAGTGATAACTAATTTTGTTAGCATTGATAAAGATTACATTAGCTTTGGAGTTTTCAGTTTGGGGATTGTTGTTGATCACAAGTCTGAAATGTTCTAAATGAATATTGACAATATATCTTTAGTAAATAAGTCTTGCAGTTCAGTTTCAAATGGTAAGAACACCTTTGTGATCATTATAAATAATTCGGCAAGGGTACATATACAAATGTGAAGACACAGAATGCTGGAGACCACAGAGATCTGTATTCAGAGAAGGAAAGAGGAATCCGGAGAATTTCAGTGTCAAAGCTGAAGTAGTCAGATGGCAGCACATATGTCAAGTGACCTATGAATTGTTTAATCCATTTTATTATACCTAAGTATCCTGTACCTCAAGATCCAGGACAAGGATGTACTTTATTTCTTATCAGTTTTTTTTTCTGAACTAATTGGATCAGATATATGCATTTAGAATAACAGCTAATATGAACATGATTGTTTTCTCATACCCATCTGGGACCGTGGCACATCTTCTAATCCTGCTTCCTCTGTGTTAGTGGATATTAAGTTTCCCTTTTCACCGTTGTACAAAGATACAGGTTCTGCATCTTAAAAAATATGAGAAAGCATAAAGAATTTAGATATGGTCATCCAGCAATCTGTGATCCGAAAGCAGGCAGAATTGACAGGACTCAAAAGACTGTCATATAAACACACTAGTAACAGCCTTAATATTTGAGGAATGAATTCCATAAGGAATTCTAGTTTAAAAATGAGTCTGCCATAACACATACAGTCATGATTTCACATATTTTTTTGAATGTGCTGGTCGATCAGAAAATTAGTTATCAGAATTTAGCACAGGAGTGGAACACATTCATGTAGCACAAAGGGACATGGTTTCATTCCGAAGAACCAAAGTAATAATGATGATGATGATGATGATCATAATAATAATAATATAATAATCATCAAAAATTAAACAAACTTTGAAAAAAACAAATTTTCAAAAACACTTGGTCACTGATCTAAATCACTCTTAGGATTCCACACACATGGTGGGGCCTGGTGGGTGTGCAGGACAGATTTGTAGAGGTTGCCCTGATTCTTCCAGTCCCTCCTTGTTTCAATCATCTGGGGACCAGGAATCATCCCACTTTTGGTTTGAAGGCAGGCAAACTGAAAAATGCTGAATTGCATTTCCTCATTTTCTGCTCCAAAATTTCCTTGCTAACTTCTTTATTTTCTTTCTCATTTTGCCTCTCTCCAAGTTTTTCATAAAACCCTCTAGAGCAGGAGACTTTTTTCTTTCCATTTTCTATTTTTTTGTATGGGTTATTCAAACGTCTTCCTGCCTAGCAATGTAGCAAATTTATCTTAGAAATGTAATTTTTCAATTTTGGTCATTTGTGTTATCCCCACTACCTAAGAAATATGCACATAATTATTGCAATATTTATTCTGGCACTTGATCTTCTGGTGTTTTTTTGTTTTTGTTTTTGTTTTGTCCCACAGGGACATTCTTTGCCTGGCAACAACAACAACAACAAAAAATGCTGTGGGCATACCAGGATCAGTGGAATCACCTTTGAATCTAAAGGATATGTAGAAGGAAAGAACTTCTGAGTCACAATGAGCTTCTGATCATGGCCCCAACAGATGATTCATTATAGTTTGAGAGATCTAGTATGAATTTTGTTGGAATCCATTGCCTCTACCTTAACTTGAATGTAGCTCTGGGTTTCTCCCTAGGATGTTACCCTCAAATGAAAGTTCAGTCAAGCTATTATCTTTCCAAATTTAGTTTTAGATATCTGTGAATTTGGGGACCACTGTGTAAGCATTTCTATTTCTTTCCACTTTCCTAATTGATGTTTCTACCCTATACAATTTTTTGTACAGAGTAGCAACACATTTGGTGTCCTTAGATTTTATACATGAAGAATCTTTTGTGATAAACAAACATGACGATGTGGGAATTCCTTCTTCACTCCTCAATTTTATTCCATTCCAACTGTGACTAAGTCAGGAATGTTGGAAAATTTTTACTTTACACTTCATTCAGCTTTGGACGTGGAAACTCCAAAATGCTTCCCATATTTTGAAAATGCTGCTCTTTTCCCGCCTCTTATGTAACTGAGTGTCCTTCCTTCCACTGAGTACAACTGCTACCTCTTCCTTCATTGACTCCCTGTTATTAATGCCTGTCTCAGTGTTCATATCCTCTTCTTCTCTTTCATTTCTATTTTACTTTGATTGAAGCATGTCTCAAAATGCAACTCATAGTTCAGATGGTTTTAGCAATATCCCCAGTTTAACCTGTGACAGAAACCTAATGCATTATGACTCATTATATTTCTTTTTCCTTACTAGATAACACATACACTCTTGGAACAATTACAATATTTTAGTGCTCTTGCTTTAAAGCAATATGCTCACCAATGTCTTTTGCATTTTTTGTCATTCTTACCTTCTCCATGTTCGTTTGTTCTATTGTTTGCTTGTGTATGGGATCCACCAGATATAGTGGAAGCACAAACTTCTTTAGATTGCTTACAGACACTCTGGGGAAAGTAATACCAATAATAAGTTGCATAAAGTTTTCATCATCACATATCACTTATCACCATATATATATTTGTGAAATCATCAGCATTAGAAATTAGATGAGTGCATTTTGAACAAGAATATATTGTACAAGTTTCACTGTCCTAGGCAGTTTAGATTAACTGAGCTCATATACCCTTCTGGCTAATGATTGGATAAAGCCAAGATGAGGGACATAGGAACTGTGTTCCTTCAGAATATACACACTGACAAGCGTATACCCCCAAACAACTAGCATCAGTATATAATCAGTCAACTTTGCACTGCCTAGCAGTTCTAAAAATGCTTTGAAACACTTTTAAGAATGGCACTTGGTGTTCCTTAGCATTTTAAATTTGAATGGCCAATTTTTTATTCTGAAAGAATGATACTTGGTAAGATGAGAGTTTCCATTCTGTCACATTGTGTAGGAATGATAAACTGTTGTTGTACTTGCTTCATTTATTCATCAGCCACTTCTCAAACTTAATGCATTTCAGCAAAATATTTCCCAAGTCAAAACTTATTTTAAAAAAGTAACATATATTGAGGAAGTGTGTCTCTATGTAACATGAACATAACGGCACACACACTTGGGTAAAGTATGCGACACTTTCATTGGAGGAGAAGCTAAGAGGTATTTCAAAAGAGAAAGGTGACTCCCATCTCTGAAAAGCTGACTATTTGCAGAGGTGGGAGTCATTTGAACTGGTGCATTGCTGCTTGAAGAAAAAGACAGGCTGGGGGAAATCACAGGAGTGGAACAATGGAGAGCCTGTGACCAGATGAAACCAGAAATATGAGATACTCAAAGAGAAAATGCATTTGTGGAAGAAATAGTGTAATGCTGGTGTAAAGAAAACTAGCTGGTTGTGAGAGGAATTTTTTGACTTGTGACCTGAGGAGAATCTCACCCTTCCAATTAAGAAGTTAAGAAAAGTAGGGGATAGACTGTTCTCAAAACAACAAATACAATTTCCCTACAGATACATAAAATAATTATACATAGTTAGCATTCAGGGAAATACCATCCAACACTCTATCCCTGAAGCTTGTCATATCTAAGTCATGAGAATGTGTTTTACTGTGAATAAGGATCCTAGTGTCTTGTACTCTCACTTCTTCTTCTGAAAGAAGAGCTGAATACTTACCTCACCAGGTTCTTTTTTGAAAAAAAGTTAAACATATCCAGCATGTAAGGAAATGCTATCCAAAACTCCATTGATATTTCAGCTCATGCCAGTCAGATAGGCATTTTAAAGTCTTCAAATAATCAGTGCTGAAGAGGACATGTGTAAAAATGTACAACCATACTCTGTGATACTGAAAATAAGGACTTTCCATTTGTAACATAGTATGGAGAGTTTCAGAGTACTAGGGATATAAACATCATATGACCTAGGTTTCCGAACCCATGTTCTTATTTCCAGAGTATAATAATTTCTGTATACACATGAGACACATTTACTTCAATGTTTACAGTGGTTTCTGTCACAATTAGACAGAAATTGGTGGTGGAACTGAAAATTAGTTCAGCCAATCTGGAATGCAGTATGGAGATACCTGGGAAAATTTGGAATGAAATCACGATTGACTCAGCTATCTCACTTCTTGGATTATACCCAAAGGACTTAAAAACAGCATACTATAGGGACTTGGCCTTATCAATGTTTATAGCAGCACAATTCGAAATAGTTTAATTGTGGAACCCACCCATATGACCTTTAGTAGATGAATGGCTTGGGAATCCTGGGTATATATACACAATGGAGCCCTACTCAGCATTAAAGAGAATAAAATCATGGTATTTGCAGGTAAATGGATGGAATTGGAGAATATAATGCTATGTGAAATAAGCTAATCCCAGAAAAATAAATGCTGAATGTTTTCTTTGATATGCGGATGCTGACTCATAATGGTGATGGGTGGGGAGCATGGGAGGAATGGAAGATCTTTAGATAGGGCAAAGGGGAGGGAGGGGAAGGGAGGGTCAAGGGGGTAGAAATGATGGTGGAATGAGTTAGACATCATTACTATAAGTACATATATGAAGACATGAATGGTGTAATAATACATCGTGTACAATCAGTGAAAAATTGTGCTCTATATGTGTAATATGAAATGAATTGCATTTTGCCATTGTGTGTAACAAATTAGAGTGGATAAATAATTTAATAAAAAAAGAATGGAAGCTCATGGCTCTGTCATGGAATTATTTTGTTTCCAGCAAGTGCCAAGGTTAAGTCTGGTAGAAAAAGGCTGTATGCAGTATCATAAACATGAAAACGAATACTAGAATAATTGGAATAGTTACCCCCATTAACATCACACAGGCAGTTGGAGGCACCCTCTTAAGAATTACAATATTTCCTGAAGACAAAGGCTCTCAGTGGGGTCTAATTTTAGCCACTCTGTGTTAAAGATCAGGTAACCCTGCATACCTTATATTTCCATAATGCTGTAGCCACCTATCTTCAGAAAACTTTGAATTGTTACTGAACTTATGGGCTCAGGTTAGTGAGTGACAGGCATGTGCTGAAAGATCTCATCAGGAAGAGGTGTGTTGCTGCTGTGGACATTCTGTAGAGTACAGGTCCACAGAGGTATTGCTTCTTTCAAACTGGTGCTTTGGGAATAATGATAGGAAGCAAGAACTGGTAGTCGAGAATTCAAGGGACAGAAGATTCCAGAAGTGCTTGGGCAGGATCAGTAGAATGGTATTTTCACTAAGTTCTCAGAAGAAGTCACAGATTCTGAAACCAGGCCATGTCTCTCATGCTCCAAGAGGTTGTAGGAAAAGGCCTCAGTGACTTGAAATCATGCACAGTATAAGACCACTGAGTAAGGAATTCCATAATTGGGGTCTGCATTACAGATTAGTACCCAGCCTCCATGGACTACAGGGTTTATCAGGCAATTTCTACATTTTATAGACCCATGTCTCTGAGTACATAAACCAATACTAAGAGTGCATTGCCTCTGCAACTTTCAATGTTCCCTCAGCATTCTCTGGGATGTGTGGGAGAGAAAGGAGCAAAGATCAGCTTGTACCCTCCACTATCATAGTAGGCTGTTTGAAGCTAGTGCAAAAACAATAACAACAACAACAACAACAAAAACCTGCTGAATTGTTTTTGCATCTCAAAACCCCCTAATACTTGTATGCTTCCAAAATTAGAAATACCCCCCCAAAAAACTGTCTCCATATCATTTGCTTTAGTAAAAGTGAAATCTGAAGAAGTTGTTCTTGCTCTTTTCAGTTTTTTCTTTGTTTTTGTATGGGATTTCCATGTCATTTGTTTTTTTCATGTTCTTATTTTCTAATATATTTTCATTCATTTCATATTTTGGTTGCTGGATCCCTTTTTTATTGCATTTGAAATCTTCTATTCTCATTTCTTTGAATTTGATCCTCATCTCCTTTTCAGTCTCTACTTACTCTCACCACTTTCATTCTCTGTTCTTTTTAAAATTATTATGATAATCTTATTATCCCTGAGGCTTTTTTTGTCTTGCAAGATGAACATTATTATTACCTACTCCTTCTTTTAATTTTGTGCTGTTTTAGATATCATTTAAAAGCTAAATTTTATTTGCATGTGATATATGTTTTGTTTAAAGGTATGTTCATTTCCAGAACTTATTCTTTCCCAAAGATGAGATGCTGGTGAGTGACTATAGCTTGTTAAATGTTCATTTATGGGTTTGATGCCAAAGTATATGCCATGCTCCAGACACATCACATAGATTAACCTGCACTCTTAAAGGACACATACATAACATGGAAGAGAAATCCATTCAAATGCATGAAAAATAACAAAAGCAACAGGAGAGAGGCATTAAGACACCTCCAAAATTCCACAAACTGTCAAAAACTTCATCCAAGGTCTTCTTCCTAACATCCACTAAAGAGGTCTAATAAAAACATTTAGTAATTTTATTGATCTTGCATGAAAAGAAAAAGAAAATGAACTAGAAAGTTGTTTGTACCTTAACAGATGGATACCTCCTGAAAAATTCTGATTTCATTAACAGACTGTTTGGTTTCTAATTAAGCCTATTTCCTACCTTGTCCTAGACTAGACATTGGAGTTGAGAGAGAATGGAATCTTTAACCCATGCATGAATTACTGGTAATGGGAAACTAAAATTTTAAGCCTTTGGGAATGATGGTCTTTTAATAAGAATGTGTTCACTGGCCATTTCATTTATATATTTTCCTTTTTTTTTACTGATTTTTTTAAGTCTCATTTTCTTATCACGTAGGGTGATCACATAGAAAAAAACTGAAAGAATATTCAAATAATTGCCTCAATTGCTAGAATACAGTTTGCCATTAAGCTTCCTTGATTTCTAATAGTATTTTCATGTTCATGTCCAGTTAAATTCTTTTAGATGTGAGTGTGAAATTATGATGTTTGATTCCCAAAATCCTATGCTAAGAGGTCATTTTATTTGGCCTAATTTACCTTCTGGAGTCAAAGCAAAGAGAAATACACCAGGAATTTAAACTGACCCATTTACATACCGGTTCCTGGCTTTTTTCAGTGCCCATAAGCCTCTCCTTCTTTTCTGCTGATGACATGTCCGAATGTGACTCTGTTGACAAATGCATAGTTTTACTTAGAACTGTTAGAATGAGTGAAAACCTACCCAAATAAAAAGGGAAAATTTTAATAATCATATAATTTAATCCTCACAATTATAATTTTTAAGTTAAGCTTAACTTTAGGTGAATGTTTATGTTGTTTGAAACTTTTTGATTGTTGTTTGTGTTGGGGCCTAGTGATTGTACCCCGGGACCTGTGAATCCATGGCAAGAACTGTAGCACTCACTTCAAATCCAGGCCTCTTATATTTGGAGACAGGAGGTCTGTAAATTCCCTGGCTGAATGAAAACCTGACATCAGCCTGCCCAAGCATCTGAAGTCATAGATGTTCCCCTCTTTATCCTAAGCACATTGAATTATTTACAGTGTAATTATACTTCAGACCCTAGAGGTCACCATGTTCAATGCATATGATAACTCAAAGTTTTACTCATTCAAAGAGAAAGGATATTTTACAGAAAAAAAAATGTAAAAATTACAATGGAAAGAATTAACTTCACACTGTTTATCTTTTTCCTTATAATAACTTTTAAAGAACTACTGCATATAATGTTTGGTGTCTGCAAAACAAAACAAAACAAAACAAAATAAAGTTGTTCACAGTTACATATTTACCAGTGAACTCCTTGCTTCTTTCTTTTCCTTTTTTTTTTTTTTTTTTTTTTTTTTGGATTTCTTCTATTAGGATTCACTCTGGTTTTGGAAGCACTCCTCATAGTGCCTGTTATTCCTCAAATAAACTGGTATTGCCCCCCTGGTGCTACCTCATATGTTGACCTGCTTTTGTACTGGGTGATAACCACTTGACCTGGAATTTATTCCTTTTTCTATGTAGTCCATCAGGTCTGATTTGATGCTCAAAGGATGTTGAATGTTAACACAGAGTGTATGGGCTTCAGAAAGTGACTAACAGGAATGTGCTGAAAACTTCGATAAGGAAAAGGTGTGTAGTGCTTGTTGAACAGTTTGTAAAGTACAGGTCAACAGATTCACTGCCTCTTTCAAAGAGGTCCTTTGAGAATAATAATATTGTGGGATATTGGATCCTATACTTAGGGACAAAACCACATAAAGTGCAAATTTTTCTTCAATATTTCATAATTTATGAAGTATGGGGAAATTTTACTTTATGCCTCATTTAACTTTGGAACTCATGGATTTTTTTTGCCATATTTTGAAAGCTCTGCTCTTTTTCCTTCTCATAGGAGACCTGAATTTCCTTTCCTTCACTGACTATACCTTCTTCCTTTTTCTTCATTGACTCCCTCTATAATCACTTCTTTTCTCAATTTTTATTCCCTCTTCTTTGCTCCTTTTTGTTATTTCTAAATTTTCTGTGATTGAAGCGTGTATCAAAAATGCAACTCACATTTCAATTTCTTTGCAATACCTGTGGGCTGAAACCTAATCAGATATGTCACTTATTAACTTTTTTCTTATTAGATATTTAACAGTTGCACTGTGTGAACAATTAGAATATACTATTGCTCATGTTTTAATGCAATTTTCTCACCAATGTATTTTGTATCCTATAAGGTTCTTACCTTGTACTGGTCCATTTACTATCTTCTTTCCTCTTTGATAGGACTCATCAGATATACCAGAAGTACACACCTGTGGTTGTTGCTCAGTTTCATTCTGATAAAATTTATATCAAAAATGAGTTGAATACAGGTTTTATCATTTCTTTTAGACATCACCATATTTCTAGTTGTGAAATCATGGGAATTAGAATTTAGACCCGTACACTTTGAGAAACAAAAATTTCCATAAGAGACACTCTCCCATGCACTCCAAATGAAACTAAATTTTTCTCTTCATCTGTCTGTTGATGGGTTAAAACTCAGATGGAAACAAAATCTGAGGTCCCTACATCCAAATCAACTAGCATCAGCATAATTAGTCAAATTTCCATTCCATAGCAAATCCACAAATGCAGTAAAATACTTATTTAAAACTCTTTTGAGAAATGTACTTCATGTTATATAGCTTTCATCTTTTTAAATAATGGATGGCCAAATTTTTAGTGATAAATTGATACTTGATGTGATAAGAGAGTTTCAATTCTATCACCAGAATTAGTAATGAAACATTGTTCACTTTGTTCATTTCAGTTGTCAGACACTTTCAAAATTTAATATCTTTCAGCAAAATATTTACTGAGTCAAATCTCATTATTTTAGCAAAGGAGAAAATGTGGAAATAAATGTGCCTATATTTTACTTGGACATTACAGCACACACAATTTGGGTAGAATACGCAACATTTTCCATTGAAGAAAGAATAAAAGGTGTTCTAGTGGAGAAACATGGCAGAACAGAATCATACAATGCTTACTCAAAGATTATTTTCATAGTTGGGAGTAAAATGTGTGTGACTGCATAGCAAAAAATGGGCTGTGGAAAGCCACTAAAAAGAGCCAGTGATTAGATAAACCCCAGAAATATTGACTTTTAAAAGCAGAATGCATTTATAAATGAAATAAGATGCAACAGTGCCAGGGGAAACCTAGCTGGGCAAAAGAGAAGAATTCCCCCTCTGGTGGGTTTAAGAGAATCTCAGCAATTCAATTAGTAAATGGAGGAAAGGAATAAATAAACAGGCCTCAAAATTTAAAAAAAGAAACAAATTGCCTAAACACATATGAAAATAATTTCAACATCTCTAGCATTCACGAAAATATCATTCACAACTCCATTGACAGTTCAGCTCACCCCTATCAGAATGGCAATTATCAAGTATTCAAATAATAAGTGCTGAGGAGGATGTGGGGAAAAACAATCATACACTGTGAGACTGAAAATTAGGACTTGCACTCTGGAACGGAATATAGAAAGTCCTCAGAGTACTAGAAATATAATCACCATATGACCCAGGTTTTTCACCCCTTGCTATTTATCCTTGTGTACTAAAATTAGTATACACACATGACATATGAACTTCAATATTACAGTGGAAATAATAATTAGAAAGTTTGGGAAATGGTCCAGATGTTCATAAAAAGAAGAATTGAAAAAGTTCGTGTGAAGATACTTGGCACAGAATTTGAGCATATTAGTTTTTCATAGTACACTATTATGTCAAAATGAAACCCACATAATATATAAAAAAAAACAATGCTCTAAAAATTTCTAAAATATAAATATTATATCATCAAAATATCCCTTTTTTAAACACATGATATTTTATACAAAAACAATAGAAACATAATTTAGATCACTCTAAATTTAAATATAACTTTCTTACACATTGAGAGACTTGGATTCTAACGAGTTTGTAAAAGAAAATGGGTGCACTGCAGAAACTTCAAGGCCGAATTTGAGTGCATGCATAGTAGTGACTGCCTCTTTCAAACAGGTACTTTGAGAAAAATGATAGGAGCCTCTTCTTTCTTTTATCTAAGCATGCTTACTGGGATATCAGAAAACAAAGCCTTTTGTTTTTTAACTTTTCTAAGACTGAACTATTGAATAAAAACAGTGAGTTGGAGGAACCCACAACAACAATCAAGGTGGGTGTATGAGAGAACTCAGATATAGATTTGCTGAGACCTCTGGGCAGCTAGAGCATGGTCTTGTGGTCTACCTAATCTAAAGTATCTCATGGCACTTTCATTGAAATGCAGTATTTGCAGCTTATGATACAGATTTGTCTGTAGAAAACTGTCATGACAGCACATGGCATATGTGAGTCTGGTAGAAAATTGACTGCATGCAAAATCACACTCATGAGCAGACATTCAAGACATTCAACCTACTCTGCTGAGAGGCATTGGGAGTAGTTGCCCCCATTTCTACCACACAGTGGTTGGAGTCACTCACCTAGTGAATTCCAATAGATTCCTCACTATAAAACCCTTTAAGAAGGGTCCAATTGTAGGGACTCTGTGTGAAAAGATCAGAAACCACTACATGTCTTGTAGCTACAAGAAGCTACCCCAGCTATCCTCACAGGATAGTAGATTTCAACTTGATCATATGGACTCAGAGTAGTGACTGTCAGAAATGGGCTGAAAACTTTTATAAGAAAGAGATGGGTTGTGCCTGTTGGGCAGTTTGTAGAACAGAGATCCACAGGGGCACTGCCTCTTTCAAATGGGTGCTTTGAGAAAAATGACAGTGAGCCAGAGTTTTCAGTGGCCACTAAGTTATATATGTTCATAATTTCAACTGGCTATTTATAAGTTTCAAAATTATTCTTCATCATTAAATGAGGTTACAGAGATAAAAGCACTCATTATTCAAAAAATTGTTCAATTGCTCTTACAAAACTTACCCTTAGTCCACTATGTTTCCTAAGCTATTTTAATGTTGATCACAAGATCACAAGTTATTTTCTTTAGACTTAAATATTAAATCATGTTTGGATTACAAAAGGGTATTCTATGAGGTCATTTCATTTGGCATAATTTACATTCTGAGCGCAAAAAAGAGGGGGGCGGGTGGGAATAAACCAGGAATTTAAATTGACATATTCACATACCAGTTGTGGGTTATTTTCAGTGTCCTTGAGACTCTCCTGCTCTTCTGTTGATGACATGCCAAAATGTGACTCTGTTGATTAATGAATAGATTTACTTAAACTATTTAAACAATTAGAATTTTGAAAATCTATACAAATAAAAGGAATAATTGTAACAATAGTATATGTTAAATTTTCCAACTATAATTTTAATTTAAGCTTACTCTTAGGTGAATATTTATTTTTTGAAACCTTTAAATTTATGTTTGTGTGTGGTCTGAATATTATATCCAGGAATGTGTGTATTGTTGGCAAAAACTGTAGCACTTATTTCAAATCCCAGCCTTTTAAAAAAATTTGCAGACAAGTTTTCTGTAAGATTCTCTGTCTGGCAGAAAGCATGCCATTGGGCTGCCTCAACTTATAAAATATCAGCATTTGCAGATATTCCCCCTCTGTACCAGTATATATTGAGATCTTTAAAAAGTAATTTTACTGATTCAATACCACTTGGAGAGAAATGGGGTGTCACCAAGTTGAATGCATATAATTCACATGTTCATCCACTCAAGGTAAAATCACACAAAAAAATTACCATGGAAACAAGAAATATCACAATGTTTTTTTTTTCTTCATCCAAAGGGTAAGTTATAAACAACTGCTATACATCATTTTGGCAGCCCAAATGATTGATCACATTTACACTTCATCATAAGAATTCCAATTTATACCTTCATCAAGAGAACTCATGTTTCTTTTCCTTTTCTTTCTTGAGATATATATTCACAGAAAGTTTTATATATACATATAAGTTTTTATTATGTCTATTATTCCTGACACAAACTGGTTTTGCTTTTCCTGGGGCTACCTCAGATACTTGACCAGGTTTTGTACTGTATTACAACTACTTAGACCTGAAAATTATTCCTTTGATGTATATCAAAGTTCTTTGCAGAAAATTGTACTGTAAAAATTACGTGATAGTTGCTTTTGATATTTTTTAGTTTTAGGTGGAAACAATATCTTTATTTTATTTTATATGGTACTGAATTACGGGGGCCACTTGTACATCATGTTAGTGTCAAAAGTTTTATATATTTCCATCCATGATTGAGCATGTGGTAAGAGCTAGAAGAGCTAGAAGAGATAACCAGGATTTGTGTCTTTTCTGGAAAAAAAACAGAGAGCTAAGTAGTGAGGATATCATCAAGACACAGGAAATGGTAAGAGCATAAAAATCTATAGCGTGATATAGAGACAAGTGTTAAGTGGGAAGTATTTGTCTGAACATAAAGGGATTGGTGAGGATAATTTCCAGAGGAGAGTTCAGACATGAAAAGGGCTAAAGATACAGAGGTAGAAAGAATTTGTATCATGAGTTATTTCTAAAAAAATTAAGATTGCTTGACATCCTCAATCTAAAGAGGGCCAATGATCATATATGCAGAATAGCAAGACCATTCTCAATGCTGTGGGCTGGTGAATGTGAGGGGCATGTGAATAAAGAGAGATGAATAAAGAGAGAGAGCATTTCAGGCCTGGATGCTGTAATGGAGGGACTGTTTCTAGATATACAGAAAATGGAAGAATTTCTGTGGGCCATGTATAACAAAGTTCAATGAAGTGAACAAATTAAAAGCTGGGCTCTTGGTTGGGGAGATTCTGCTCCTGACTGTTACTCAAGGTTTCAAATGAGATGTGTAATAAAACACAGACTTACTTAGTATTTGACTCATGAGTGGTGGAGAACATGGAATGTTCATAAACAGAACAAATGTTTGATGGATCTGGTGATTTACTGAGTGTTATAATAGAGTCAATATTTTTTTAGATGTGTTTTTCTTGTGTTTCACAGAATAGCCTTGACCTACTGAGTTCAAGCAATATCTGTTTTTTCAGTCTCACAATTACCTGAAACTACAGCCTAGCTCCCCAATAAGCCTTTTACAAAATTGTGGGGAAATAAAAACCACCTCATAATCCCACAAACAGGGTTAAATATCTCCAGTTTGAGAACTTCATGTAGAAACATCTGAATTACTGATTACTTTTGAAAACATTTTTTAATGCTTTTTATAAAAAATTTCAACACATCTATGCAAACATAGACACTGGTCTATTGTGCCAAATTTTATCAAAAAATTGTATTAAAAAACAATATGAGTGGAAGTGTGCTAGCATTGTAGATGTTTATCATAGCTCTTTGCGGAAAATTGTACTGTAAAAATTACCTGATATATATTTTTTAATATTTATTTTTTAGTTTTAGGTGGAAACTATATTTTTATTTTATTTTTATGTGGTTCTGAGGATCAAACCCAGTGCCTCATGCATGCTAGGTGAGCACTCTACCATTGAGCCATAATTCCAGCCCATATCTGATAGTTTTTGTCCATTCTTCCATCCTTACGTTTTATTCCAGGCTAAATAAACACTATTTCTTTTCAAAGAAATTCACATGAAGTAATTTGTTTAGATACATGCTTTTAGAATAGCAGCTAATATATGAAGGAGCTATTTTGTTTGTTTTTTTTTGTTGTTTGTTTGTTTCTTTAATCATACACGTGTGGGACACTGATGAAATTTCTTTTATCCTTTGGTTTAACCAATATCAAGTTTCTTGACCCCACTCTCATGAGAAGATACAGGTCCCACATCTAAGAAACAATGTACAATAAACATAAAGAATTAAGATATGGGGACTGGGTTTGTGGCTCAGTGGTGCAGGGGGCTGGATTCAATCCTAAGCACTACAGAAAAATAAATAAATAAAAATAAAGGTATTTTTATTGTATATCAACTACAACTAAAAAATACAATATTTTAAACTACAACTAAAAATATTTTTAAAAAGAATTAAGATGTGGTATTCCAAAGGAAAAATGATTTGAAAGCTCACAGAATACCATAAATCAGTAAACATTTCTATTTCAAAGTTAATGTCATATATTCAAGGAATAACAATCTTTGTTTTCAAGGTATAAGCTCAATAAAGACTTTGTTTACAAAATGAATCTTGTTTAGTAGATTTTTGTCAGCTTTTCAAGTATTCATGGCCATGCTGCATTATCAGAAAATTAGTAGTCTAGGGATGAGTATGGAGCTCAGTAATGCGAGTGCATTCCTAGAATACCCAGGGCCAAGCTTTCATTTTGAGGGAACATAACCAATAAGTAAACAATTAGCTGTCTTTACAATAAATACATCAAAAACAGTATAAACTCATCTGTCTATCTCATAAGGATTCCACACACATTGTGGTGCCTGATACTTATGAAGATGAGAAGTTTGTAGCTACAGGCTGCATAATGAAGTGATCAACAATAAACAAAACAAAACAAAACAAACAAACAAACCACCACCATAATCTGAAAGCTTGCAGAATGATCATATATAAATAAACTCCCTTACTTCAATGTTATTGATATACAAAGAATAACCACCATCTTGGTGTTCAAGGGAAAACTCACTAAAGATTTTAGAAGAAAAAATGAAACTGGCATAGCATATCTTGAAAGTTATTCAAGTATTCTCATACAATGTCTGGATGAACAGAAAATTAGCTATCTGGAGATGAGAATTTATCTCAATAATAAAGTATATTAGTAGCAGGTCAAGGGACAGGATTTTATTTCAAAGCACCAATACAGTAATAATATTAATAATAGAAAATTTAGCAGCATCAAAAACACTAGGCTTCTCAGCTGAATGGATCAGTTGGATGGCACATATATCATGGTACCTGGTAGGTATGAAGGGGAGAAGTTGTAGGCTGCAAGTTGCCCCAATTCTTTCAGTCCATACTGGTTCCAATCATCTCTGGACCAGGAATAGTCTCACCTTTGGTCTGAAGGCAGATAAACTGAAAGAAGTTGGGCTGCCTTCTCTCAGTTTCAACATGATTCCCTCCAAATTTACATAGAAAACTCTCTAGTTCCTTCTTCATTTTTCCCTTCCTTTAAACATTTCCAAAGCAACTTCTAGAGGCTTGTGTTTGAAACTGTAAATTTTACATTCTTTGGTTCAATTATTCCCACTCCTGCTTGCCTCCCTATATAGGAAATGTATCATGGAAGTATAATTTGTATGTCTTTGTCTTTTGAGACCTTCCCTCTTTCCAAGATATATCCTCACAGGAAAGCAAGATGTATGCTTACACTTCATCTGCTTGTCTCCTGAAGTATAGGAACAAATAGGGTTTATTTACATTTCCCAAAGGACATCAGTTCCCTAGCTATGAATAATGTCTGTGGATGAGGCTCATTGAAATGACCTTAGCAAATAATGTTTATCATAGTTTAAAAATATAATGTTTTTCATAATGGAAATGTGGAAGGAAAGATCTGCTGCCTCAGAATGAGCTTCTGAACATGGTCCCCAACAGTGAATGCATAGCAGTTTGAGATTCCCAGTGTGAACTTTGTCTTCTTCCACTTCTCATACTTTAACATGAATTTATCTCTCAGTTTCTCCCTATGAAATCCCTCTAAATGAAAGTCTAAATGGAGCCATAATATTTCCAATGGGAATTTTAGATATCTGTGGTTTGGACATCACTCTATAACCATTCATATTTATTTATATTCCCATTTTTGTTTCTGCCCTATATAATTTTGTTGTTATAGGTAGTAACAACATCTTGCATTTATTAAAATGTGTACATATATAACATTTTTTGCTAAAAGAGCTTAGGCCTGAGTGATTAGTTCTTCACTCTTCATTTTTTTTCAAAACATACTAAGAAAGATTGAAATAATTTTACTTATGTATTAATCAATATTTGAAATGGAAACTTGCATTTCTTCCCCATTTTGAAAACCCTGTTTTTATTTTCCTTCTCATAGGTGATTTGAATTTCCTTTCCTCTACTGAGTACAACTACTTCTTTTTTCTTCATTGACTCATTGTACTAACTATATTTCTCAGTTTTTGTTTCCTCTTCTCTATTTTTTGATTCTCTTGTGATCATAACATGAAACAAAATGCAATTCATAATTCAGTGTTTTAGCAATACCCCTAATTTATTCTGTGAATGAAATAAAATAGGATATGCCACATATTGCCTTCTTTTTTCTTTCTAGCTATTTAAAAGAAACATTATTAAAACAATAAGAATAGACTACTGCTCATGAATGAAGGCAATATTCTCTCCAAACTGTTTTGTATTGTATACATGTATATATATATATATATATATATATACTTACTTTTTATATATTCATTTTCTCTCTTCTTTGCACTTTGATGGGACATACCAGATATACTAGAAGCATAATCCTTTGGCTGTTTATCAGAGACACTCTGGTAAAATTAATGTTAATAATGAATTTTATAAAGATTTCATCATCATATTTGGACATCACCATATTTCTAAATGTAAAATCATGGGAATTAAAAATTATACGAGTGCATTTGGAGCAACAAATATTTCCATAAAAGACTCTATCCTATGCATTACAGGTTAAGTTGAGCTCTTCTCTTCATCTGGCTACTGATGAGGTAAAACCCTAATGAGGACATGGGAAGTGTTTTTCTCTGACAACAATGTCAATGGCATGTCGATATCTAAAACAACTAACTTAAGTATTTAAGTAAATATCAATCATTGCATTACCCACCAAATCTATGCATGCAAGCAGAGAAAATATATTTAAAGCTGTTTATATAAATGCACTTGATGTAAATCAGAATTCAACATTTTTAGCACCATATGGACTATTTTTAGTGTTAAATTATGGTACTTGATGTGATAAGAGAGTTCAAATTCTGTCACCTTGTGTAGAAATGAAACACTACTGTATACTTGCTTCATTTGAGTCATCAGAACCTTCCAAAATTTCATGTATTTCAATAAAATATGTATGGAGTTAAAAATTACATTTAGAAAATGTAGAAGGAAGTAAGAAATACATGTCTACATTTTACTTGCATGTAACAGCACATGCAATTTGGATAGAATATGCAACAATTCCCCTCCAAGAAAGAACTAACAAGTGTTCCGGTAGAGAAAGGTGGCAGCACAGGATCATAGAGTATAACTAACTATTTCCAGAGATGAAGTCAGCAAGGTTAACCAATGTTTCGCTACATATTAAAAACACACACTGAAGGAAAACACTGGAGAGCCACTACAGAGAGCCAGTGACTAGATGAAATAAAATATGAAATCATAGAGGAAATAGACTGTAGCAGTGCCAGGGGAAATTAGCTGGATAAAAGTGAGGAATCTCCCCTCTGTGGGCTAAAGAGAATTTCACCAACCAAATTAGAAAATAGAGAAAAGCAATAGACAGACACGTCTGTGAACAAGATATACAAATTGCATAGCAAATTATGAAAACTTTTCAATCTTCAAAATATTGAGGGTAAAATATTTAAAACTCCATTGATATTTCAGCTCACCCATTCAGAATAGCACTTATCAAGTACTCAAATTATAAGTGCTGGTGAGGATGTGGATGATAATCGTCATCATCATCATCATCATCATCATCCACTGTGAGACTAAACTTAGGACTTCCACTATGGAAAGCAGTATGAAGATTCCTCAGGATACTAGGAATATGACCACCATATGACCCACCTTTCCAACTTGTTGAGCTGCATCCTAACTTTAGAAAATCAGCATACTTGCTTAACACAAGAACTTCAATGTTTGGTGCTAGTCTCAATGAAAATATCACAGAAATAGCCATGTACCCCATCAACACAAGGATGTATAAAGAACATGTGGAGACACTGGACACTGAATTTGAGCAAACTAGTTTTCATAACATATCATTATATCAAAATGAATCTCCATATAATATATAGAATGGCCCTATAATTTCCAAAATATAAAAATTATAACATCAAAATCTCCCTCATTTTATTAAAGGATAACAATTTATAGGAAAAATATTCAATGTTATATAGATTATCCCCAACTCAAATTCAACATTTTCAGCAGAGAACAGTATTAGATTCTGCCTAATGTTTCAAGTAAAGTTGGATTCACTGCACAATCTTCTAAAGAGAATTGGATTATGTGTGCAGATGCCTCTTCACTCAGGTTCATTTATCTAGGCTTTCTTGTAGAGATAACAGAACAAAAAGGTCTTTCTTTTTTTAGACTTTCTAAGACTGAACTTTGTCTTTTAAAGCAGTGAGTTGAAGGCACCCACAATAAAAATCCTGGAAGATTTAGGTGAGGAAATGAGACATACATCTGCTGAGTGCTCTGTGCATGTAGAGCATAGCCCTGTGGTCTATCTAAACTGCATGAGGTCAATTCAAATGGGGTGGGGAGGTTGCAGCTCTGTAAAAAATAGTGCCAGGGATGTGTCTGGTTGAAAACTGGCTGCATGCAGAACCAAATACAGATATATTTGAGCAGATACATCAGGTATAGTCAACCAACTCTGCTGAGAGCATTTTGAATTGTTGCCTGATTGTTGACAACAAAATATTTGGAGGGTCTCCTTAGCAATTTCAGTAGAATCCTGAGGTCAAAACAATTTCAGAAAGGCCTTATTGTATGGACTCTCTGTATGAGAGATCAGGAACCACTGTAAGATGCAGTAGACAGCTTACCTCCAAGTATGTTGGATGTTAACACTGTATGAGCCTTGGGAATAGACTAGCAGGAATGTGCTGAAAACTCTGATCAAAAAATGTGTGTATGCCTGCTGAAGAGTTTGTAGAGTACAGGTCCACAGGGGTACTGCCTCTTTCAAAGGAGTCCTTTGAGAATAATGATAGTGTGAGAGAATGGCTGTTTGAGAATTCAATTGGCAGAAGAGTCCAGGCAATGTAGGGCAGAATTGGTTCCAGTGATAATTTCTAACATTCGCCAGAAGAAGTCACAGATTCTGCAAACATGCCATATCTGCCATGCTCCCAGAGTGTGCAAGGAAAACCCTTACAGACTTGGAGTATTGCACCCTCCAAGGTCTCTGACTGCAGAAATCCAGAAGATATCTTTGAATTACACTTGTCTTCGGCCTCCATGGACCACAGGACATGTCAGGCAGTTTCTACATTTGATAGACCTACATATCAAAGTACAAAACAAGTACTGAGGGTGAGTTTTGCTGTGCAACTTCAAAGTTCTCTCAGCTTTTCTGGGTGTGGCCAAAGAGCAAGGACCAGAGGAGCTCAGCTTGTGCACTGCACTAGCCAGATAGGCCAGTTTGGGCTGGAGCACATATGGAAACAGCTAGACTATGTTTGCTTCTGGGAAACTCCCCAATGCTATATGTTTCTAAAATTAGAAATCCTGGACAGAATTGTTTCTGCCTCAATATCATTAGTGTAAGGGACATGTGAAGCTTTTGGAGTTTTCACATAGTATTTTTTAATTTAATTTTTATTTATTTTTTGTTTTTTATTTGTATGATGTATCTACATCATTTATTTTATTTAATGCTGCATTTAGTTTTGTGAAATAATTTTATTTCTCCCTGTATTTGGTCCCTGGATTTCTTTTTTATTATCATTTTCAATCTTTCCTTTTCTCATTTTATTGCATTTCCCCCCTTATCTCTTCTTCCATCTGTTTACTCACACCACTTTCATTTTCATTCCTTATTGAATTATGTCCTGAAAATTTTTTGGCTATTTATTTATTTATTTAAAAATTTTTAAATTTGCTTTAATTAGTTATACATGACAATAGAATGTGTTTATTCACTTTGATAGATGGGATATAATTCCTCATTTTTCTGAGTGTACATGTTTCAGAATCATATTGGTCATGCAGTCACATATACACATACAGTAAAATTTCTGTTTCATTCTACAATCATTCCTATTCCTTTATCCACTCCCCACCCCTCCCTTCACTTCCCTCTACCTAATCTAAGGTAATGCTATTCTTCCCTAGTGCCTCCCAGCTTATTGTGAATTAGCATTCGCACATTAGAGAAAACATTCAGCGTTTGGTTTTGTTGGATTGGCTTATTGTGCTTAGCATGATATTCTCCAACTCCAACCATTTTCGGGCAAATGCCATAATTCTTCTCTTCTTTAAAGCTCAGTAATATTCCATGGACTATATATACCACATTTTCTTTATCCATTCATCTATTGAGGGACACCTAGGTTGGTTACATAATTCAGCTATTGTGAATTGAGCTGCTATAAACATTGATGTGGCTGTGTTACTATAGTATTCTGATTTTAAGTCCTTTAGATTTAAAACAAGAAATGGAATACCTGAGTCAAATGGTGGTTCTATTCCCAAATTTTTGAGGAATCTTGCAGTCCCACCAACAATGTATGAGTGTATCTTTTTCACCAAATCCTTGCCAACATTTATTGTTGCCTGTATTCTTGATGATTGTCATTCTGACAGGAGTGAGATAAAATCTTAGAGTAGTTTTGATTTGCATTTCTCTAATTGCTGGAGATATTTTTATCATCGATGCATGTATCTTTAGTCAAGTGTACATTATTATTTATACTCCTTTTCAGTTTGTAGTGTTTTAGAGATAATTAATTATATTTATTTTTTTAATAGTTGGCACATGTTTTCTTTTAAGATTAGAGTGTTGCCACAGGCTGTTCTCTTTCCTTAAAGAGATGCTGGTGAGTGACACTAGTACATGGGACATGCTCAGTGGCAGACTTGATGTTGAGATATGAACCTGCATAAGACATATTCCAAAGATAAATCTGCATAGTAGAAGGACATATGTAAAAGTGGACAAGAGGTCCACCCAAATGCATGCAAAACTTTAGCCTACTAACACACACAAGGAGACAAGATGACACTTTGAAAATTTTCATAATTTCCCAATAACTGCATCAATGTTCTTTTTTCTAATATCCACTGACATAGTAGGATTAAAAATATTTATTGATTCTATTGATTTCTTACATCAAGGGAATTGAACTAGGAAGTTATCATTTGTATCCTAATAGCAAAGGACTCATCCTTTTGATTTTGATTCTATTAACTGGCAGTTTTGTGTCTGATTTGGGCTCATTATCTGCCTCATCACAGACACTGGAGTCAAGAAAAAATGAAAGTTTTAACCTCTGCATGAATGAGAGACAATGTAAAAGGAAAATTTTAAGCCATTGGAAATGATGATGTCTTAACTTGAATGTGTACAATGACCACTTCATACTTTCAACTGGTTATTCCTAAGTCTGGAATTTATTCCGCATCATTTGAAAATGCTACACAGATAAAAGCAAACAATATTTTTAAATATTGCTGATTTGCTATGCTAAAGTTTACCTTTAAGCTGCCATGATTTCTAAAGCTACTTTCATTCATGGTCATTTAAATACTTTTAGACTTAAAAATTAAATTTTATATTTATACCCAAATGAGTATTCTTTAAAGTAATTTTACTTGGAGTAATTTATCTTCCAAAGCAAGAGAAAGATGAATAAACCAGAATTTTAACTTGACATATTTACATACCAGCTTCTGGTTATGTCCAGTTCCATCAGGTGTCTTATGGGTTTTAGACAACGATATGTCAGAATGTGACTTTTCTAAAAAAAAGTATAGATTTATTAAACAGTTATAATGTGTAACAATCTGTGCAAATAAAAAGTAATAACATTTCTATCGTCCAAATTTTATTTATATTTAAGCTTACTTTTTGGTGAATAATTATTATTTTAAAACTTTTAAAATTGTTATTTGTATATGGATCTGAGGACAGTACCCAGGAACTTGTGTATCTTTGGCAGGAATTGTAGCACTTACTTTAATTCCTTATTCCAGGCCTTTTTATTTGAAGACAGGTTTTCTACAAAGTGCCCTGACTGGCTGAAAAAACTTCCCTTGGCCTGAATCAGTCTCCAAATATTTGCAATTACACACGTGTCCCTCTGGGCCCAGTATTCATATTGAGATCATTGAGGAGTAATTCTATTTAACCAGTACTTCATAACACCACTTGGGGAGACACTATGGGTTCAATGTATATAATAAGTCAGAAGTTCATCTACTCAAAGTAAAAGAAAATGTCATGAACAAAATTTAAATTACCAAGAAACAAGAAACATCATAGTGCCTACTATCTCTTCACCCAAATAATAAGGTTACAACAACCATTGGGCATCAATTTTTTTGTCCCAAGTGATCAATCCCATTACAACTTCATCAAAAGAATGCAGTGTTCCTTTCTGTTATTTTTCTTTCTTGACTTTTATCTTTTTGTTTTTATCTTTTTTTTTTTCTATTAGGACACACACTGTTTGGTGAATGTTCTCTGACTCTCCTTATTATTCCAGACACAAATTGATTTTGCTCTTCCTAGGATTACCTCAGACAGTGAATCAGCTTTGGCACTGGAGAATAGCCTCTTGACCTGAAAATTATTCTTTTCCCTTTCTAGTCCCTTGGCTCCTACACTTGAAGGGGCTGCTTTCACATCATATTGTCTCAACAGTTTATTCATTTCCACACATAACTGAGTTTGTGGTAAAGCTGGAGGAGATAACAGGTGTCAGTTTGGTGTCCTTTCTAATGATAGATATGAACACTGACATAGGAGGGCAGTTTTGAGACAGAGGGAGGAAAATGGAGAGAGATTAGAAGGCTCTAGCATGATATAGAAGCAAGTGTTACAGGGGACAATATTTAGTAACCATGGGGACTGGTGAGAACATCCAGAGAACAGTGCCAGTAGGGAAATGCTAATGATGCAGAGGTAGGAAGAATTAGTATTCTGAATGTTTTCTAGAAATTTAAGAGGCTTTGATAGTCTCAGTGTAAAGAGGCTTGATGGTCACATATGCAGTGTAGTTAGACCACACTTAATGCTGTGGGTAGGGGATTGTGAGGGCATGCACATAAAAGCAGTGGAATAATGAGAAGGTAACAGAGCAGTGTGAAGTTCAAGCAGGCCTGAATTGAGGGAATGTTTCCAGAAATATAGAGGACAGAAAATTCCAATGATGTGTGTAGGATGACTCTAATTAAATGAACAATGTAAGAATCTGGGCTCCTTGGATGTGAGATTCTGGTCATGACTGTTACTTGAGATTTCCATTGAGATGTATAATAGTATAGAAGAAATATAAATGTTGCTCTCATTTGCCATGTAGTTTCTCCCATGACAATATCTTCCTAAGTTGAGGGAATTCATGTACATCCTTGGTGGGCAATTTTCCTTGAACCTGGATATATCAAGCTGACCAGTAATTCCATGAAGTCATTGGGTGAAACTCAGTGGAAAAGAAACTGCTTAAAATATTTGGATTCAGTCTCCAAAAATGTTTGGATTTAATCTCTTAGTCTAGATTGTTAGGAAAGAGTGTTCTCCCACAAACAGTGTTTATTTTATAGGAAATGAATAAATTAAATTTTGTGATACTCTATTGTGTGAATACTTCCTTTAGATATGACCAGATGTGGGTGAGGGGCACGGAATATAGTTTGCATATAGCCAAACAAATGTCCATGGAATTAGTAGATTTACTCAGTTTCATGGTAGAGTTTCTACTGTTTTCCAGATGTGCTTTTCCTGTGTTTCCCATACTGGTCTTGACCTACTGACTTCAAGAAAAATCTCTTTTCTTGGTCTCACAATCATCTGAGATGATAGTCCAGCTCTACCACAAGCTTTTTAAAACATGGGAGAGAAAGAAAAACCACCTCATAATCCTACAAACAGATATAATGTTGGAAATTTTAATTGTAGAAACAGCTGACTTAGTTCTTTTTTAACAATATTTTTATGCTTTTTCTGAAAAATTTTAATAGGTTGATACAAACATAGGCACTGATGTAATTAGGCCAAATTCCCTAAAAATATTTCATTAAAAAAGAAATGAGTGTAAAGTCCACTAGCATCTTAGATGTTTATTATAGTTCTTTGCAGAAAATTGTACTGCAAAAATTACCTGATTGTTTTGTCCAGGCTTCCCTCCTTGCTTTAATTGGAAGAAAATCTTTGGGTTTCATGGCATTTTCAATCTGCTTGCCAACAAAATAATTAGTAAATACTGAGTGCTTAATCCAGTTTTCAGTGAATAATTTAACATAAATAATATATTTAATGTAAATGATATATCATGTTATTATATATTATCATATACCATATATTACTTATTATTATATACATATATAATATTTTAGTTTAACATAAACAATGCAATATAAAATAACATACTTTAACATAAATAAAATAATTTAACACAAAAATAGAAGATGATTTACCTTCCAGGAATCACTTGAATCACGAGATACTGTAAAGCAAGCAACAACATTTGAATGTGACAAAACCACCATAATGTTCCTGCTGAATTACTGTAGAGCTGATTCTGGTAAAATTTACTTGATAAAATTTAGTTTGGCTTTAGGTGTTCTATGTTTCTTTCTTTTTTCATTTTTAGGACAGTCATATGACAGAGATGAAGACAAATCAGGAATATAAGTATAACAATACATGCAGTATCAACTCTATCATTACACTGAGGAAATCCACTAATTTACCAAATGTGAGAACATGTATCTGGTGAACATAAAAAATATAGCCAAGGGTACATATACCCAAATCCAGATGCAGAATTGTGGAGAACACAGTGATCTACAGTGAGATGAGTAAAGGAGAATAATTACAGTTTCAATGTCAAAGCTGGATTAAAAGAATAATAGCTGGATAAATTGTGTAAAATGGCTGAATTAATTGTGTAACCTTGAGTTAATGCTATTAGAATTATTTAATCTATTTTATTATAACTATATATCCTGTGCATCCATTTATCTTACATTTAGTAAGTCCAAATATATGATAGGAATTCAGGCTAAATAAACATCATATCCATCAAAGATTTTATATGAAATAATATGTCCAGATATCTACTTTTAGAAAAGCAGCTAATTCATGTATGTATGCATGCTTCTTTTTCAAAATATCTGTGTGGAACCCTGCTGAATTTTTTTTTTCCTCTATCTTCTGGTGTCACCAATATCAAGTTTCTTGACCTACTCCCATGAAAAGATAAAAGTCCGAAGTGTAAGAAACAATATATGATAAACATAAAGAATTTAGATATGACATTCTAAAGGAAAAAGCTATCTGAAAGGTCACAGAATATCATATATCAGTAAACTTTTCTATTTCAAAGTTAGTGATATATATATATATATATATACTAAGAATAACTGTCTTGTTTCTCAAGGTATAAACTTAATAATGACTTTTGTTTACAAAATGAATCTGGTTTAGTAGATGTTGTCAGTTTTTCAAGTATTCATGGCCATGCTGCATTATCAGAAAATTAGTAGTATAAGGATGAACATGAAGTTTAGTAATGCAAGTATATTCCTGGAATGCCCAAGGGCCAGTTTTTTATGTTGAGGGAAAAATAAATAGATAAAGAGACAAATAGCTACTTTTACAACAACAAATGCATCAACAATACTGATTCTCTTCTGAATATCTCACATGGATTCCACATACATTGTTGTGCCTGGTAGGTATGTGGGTAAGAAGTTTGTAGCTGCATGTTCCATGATAAAGTGAGATATACTAATAAAAACATAATCTGAAAGCTTGCAGAATGATAATATATCAGTAAACTCCCTTATTTCAATATCATTGACATACACACACACAAACACACACACACACACACACACACACACACACACACACACACCTGATTAATATCTTGGTGTTCAAGGACCAAACTCCCTAAAAAATTTAGGTGGAAAAAATGAGACTGGCATGGCATATCTTCAAAGTTATTCAAATATTCTCATAAAATGTCTAGCTGAAGAGAAAATTAGCTACCTGGAGATAAGAATTTATCTCAGTAATAAAGTACATTACTGGCAGGACCAGAGACAGGGTTTCATTTTAAAGCACTACTATAGTAGCAATAATAATAATAGAAAATTTAGTTTGTGACTAGGGTTGTAGTTTAGTGGTAGAGAACTTGCCTTGCATGCCTAAGGCACTGAGTTTAATCCTCCGCATCACTTAAAAATGAATAAATAAAACTAAAGATATTATGTCCACTTACAACTAAAAAAATAAAGCTAGGTTTCTCATCTGAATGAACCACATGGATGCCACATATATCAGGGTACCTGGTAGGTATGAAGGGGAGAAGTTGGTAGCTGCATGTTGCCCCAATTCTCCCAGTCCATACTGGTTCCAATTATCTCTGGACCAGGAATAGTCTCACCTTTGGTCTGAAGGCAGATAGACTGAAAGAAGCTGGGCTGCCTTCTCTCAGTTTCAATATGATTCCCTCCAAAATTACATAGAAAACTCTCTAGTTTCTACTGCATTTTTAGAAATTCTACTTCATTTTTCCCTTCTTTTTAAAATTTCCAAAGAAACTTCTAGAGGCTTGTGTTTGAAACTGTAAATTTTACATTCTTTGGATTGATTAATCCCACTCCTTCTTTTCTCGATATATAGGAAATGTATCATGGAAGTATAATGTGTATGTCTTTGTCTTTTTTAGGCCTTCTCCCTTTCCAAGATATATCCTCACAGGAAAGCAAGATGTATGCTTACACTTCATCTGCTTTCTGCTGAAGTATAGGAACAAATAGGGTTCATTTACATTTCCCAAAGACATCAGTTCCCAAGCTATGAACAATGTTGTCTGTGGATGAGGCTCATTGGAATGACCTTAGCAAATGAAAGGAAAGATCTGCTGCCTCAGAATGAGCTTCTGAACATGGTCCCCAACAGTCAATGCACAGTATTTTGAGATTCCTAGTGTGAACTTGGTCTTCTTCCACGTCTCAGACTTTAACATGAATTTATGTCTCAGTTCCTCCCTATGAAGTCCCTCTAAATGAAAGTCTAAATGGAGTCATAATATTTCGAAAGGGAATTTTAGATATCTGTGGTTTGGACATCACTCTATATCCATTCATATTTCTTTATAGTTCCCCATTTCTGTTTCTGTCATATATATATATATATATATATATATATATATATATATATATATATATATATTGATGTTGTAGGTAGTAGAAACATGTTACATTCATTAAAATGTGTACATATATAATATTTTTTGCAAAAAGAGCTTAGGTCTGAGTGATTAGTTCTTCACTCCTCAAATTTTTTTTTCAAACCATACTAAGAAAGATTGAAATAATTTACTTATGCATTAATCAACATTTGAACTGGAAACTTGCATTTCTTCCCCATTTTGAAAACCCTGTTTTTATTTTCCTTCTGATAGGTAATTTGAATTTCCTTTCCTCCACTGAGAACAACTGCTCCGTTTTTTATTCATTGAGTCCCTTACTAACTACATGTCTCAATTTTCCTTTCTTCTTTCTCTGTTTTCAATTTTCCACTTTCCTGTGATCAAGGCATGAATAAAGTGCAATTCATAATTAAGTTCTTTAAGTAATATCCCTAATTTAATCTGAGCCTGAAATGTAATAAGATACCCACATAGTAACTTACTTTTTTCTTTCTAGTTATTTAAGAAAAACATTATTCAAACAATAAGAGTATACTAATGCTCATGAATGAAGGCAATATTCTCTCCAAAATATTTTGTAATTCATATATATTTATATATGTATTTTTTTTACCTTGTATATGTGCATTTTCTCTATACTTTTCACTTTGATGGGACACACCAGAATCACCAGAAGCACAAACTTCTGGCTGTTTGTCAGAAATACTCTGTAAAATTAATGTTAATAATGAGTTCTACAACGATTTCATCATCACTCTTTAGTTATCACACTATTTCTAAGTGTAAAGTCATGGGAATTAAAAATTATACAAATATATTGTAGCAACCACACTTTCTAAAAGAAATGCCATCCAACACATTCCAGGTTAAGCTGAGTTCTTCTCTTCATCTGGCTGCTGATGGGGTAAAACATATATGGAGGATATAGGAAATGTTTTCCCTGGAAATATAGTCAGTGACATGCATATACCCCAAAAATTATCCTAAGTGTTTTATTAGCCAACTTCACATTCCCCATCAAACTATGCAACAGGAGAAAGATATTTAAAATTGTCTATACAAATGCATTTGATGTAATACAGAAAGCAAAATTTTTAACAGTGGATGCAATTTTTTGGTGTTAAATTATGAAGCTTGAAGTGATAAGAGATTTTATATTCTGTCAACTCGTGTAGGAATAAAACACTGTTGCACTGGCTTCCTTTGAGTCACCAGAACCTTTGAAAATTTCATATATATCAGTAAAATATTTATGGAGTTAAAATTGCATTTAGAAAAAGTAGGAGAAAGAAAAACGTGTCTATATTCTGCTTGAATGTAATGACACATGCAATTTGGATAGAATATGCAACTCTTTCATCAAAAAAAAAAAAAATAACAGGTATTCCAGTGGAGAAAGGAGGCAGCACAGATTCATAGAGCATTATGGACTATTTCCAGAAAAGAAAGTCAGTCAGATGAACCAGTGTGTTGCTACATAATGGAAAAAAAAAAACCTGGTGTAGAAAAACACTGGAGAGCTACTACAGACAGCCTATGTATGACTAGATAAAACACAATATATTGGATTGTAAACAACAAATGCAATAAAAAAAAATAGACAGCAGTAATGCTAGGGGAAATTAGCTGGATAAAAGAGAGGAATATGCCTTCTGGTTGGTGAGGAGAATCTCCCAACCAGTTAAGAAATAGCAAAAAGCAATACATCTCTGAACAAGATATACAAATTGCTTACAAATTACAAAAAATTTCTGTGTTCAAAATATTCAGGGTGAAAACATCCAAAACTCCATTGATATTTCAGCTCACTCATTCAGAATAGCATTTATCTAGTACTCAAATTATAAGTGCTGGTGAGGATGGGGAGAATAAAGTATAATCATACACTGTGAGACTAAACTTAGGACTTCCACTATGGAAAGCAGTATGGGTATTCCTAAGAATAGTAGGAATATGACCACCATATAACCCACTTTTTCCACTTCTTGCCCTGCAACCCAACTTTATAAAACTAGCATCCTTGCTTAACACACGAACTTCAATGTTTGATGCTAGTCTCAATGAAAATATCACAGAAATAGCCATGTACCCCATCAACACAAGGATGTATAAAGAACATGTGGAGACACTGGACACTGAATTTGAGCAAACTAGTTTTCATAACATATCATTATATCAAAATGAATCTCCATATAATATATAGAATGGCCCTATAATTTCCAAAATATAAAAATTATAACATCAAAATCTCCCTCATTTTATTAAAGGATAACAATTTATAGGAAAAATATTCAATGTTATATAGATTATCCCCAACTCAAATTCAACATTTTCAGCAGAGGACAGTATTAGATTCTGCCTAATGTTTCAAGTAAAGTTGGATTCACTGCACAATCTTCTAAAGAGAATTGGATTATGTGTGCAGATGCCTCTTCACTCAGGTTCATTTATCTAGGCTTTCTTGTAGAGATAACAGAACAAAAAGGTCTTTCTTTTTTTAGACTTTCTAAGACTGAACTTTGTCTTTTAAAGCAGTGAGTTGAAGGCACCCACAATAAAAATCCTGGAAGATTTAGGTGAGGAAATGAGACATACATCTGCTGAGTGCTCTGTGCATGTAGAGCATAGCCCTGTGGTCTATCTAAACTGCATGAGGTCAATTCAAATGGGGTGGGGAGGTTGCAGCTCTGTAAAAAATAGTGCCAGGGATGTGTCTGGTTGAAAACTGGCTGCATGCAGAACCAAATACAGATATATTTGAGCAGATACATCAGGTATAGTCAACCAACTCTGCTGAGAGCATTTTGAATTGTTGCCTGATTGTTGACAACAAAATATTTGGAGGGTCTCCTTAGCAATTTCAGTAGAATCCTGAGGTCAAAACAATTTCAGAAAGGCCTTATTGTATGGACTCTCTGTATGAGAGATCAGGAACCACTGTAAGATGCAGTAGACAGCTTACCTCCAAGTATGTTGGATGTTAACACTGTATGAGCCTTGGGAATAGACTAGCAGGAATGTGCTGAAAACTCTGATCAAAAAATGTGTGTATGCCTGCTGAAGAGTTTGTAGAGTACAGGTCCACAGGGGTACTGCCTCTTTCAAAGGAGTCCTTTGAGAATAATGATAGTGTGAGAGAATGGCTGTTTGAGAATTCAATTGGCAGAAGAGTCCAGGCAATGTAGGGCAGAATTGGTTCCAGTGATAATTTCTAACATTCGCCAGAAGAAGTCACAGATTCTGCAAACATGCCATATCTGCCATGCTCCCAGAGTGTGCAAGGAAAACCCTTACAGACTTGGAGTATTGCACCCTCCAAGGTCTCTGACTGCAGAAATCCAGAAGATATCTTTGAATTACACTTGTCTTCGGCCTCCATGGACCACAGGACATGTCAGGCAGTTTCTACATTTGATAGACCTACATATCAAAGTACAAAACAAGTACTGAGGGTGAGTTTTGCTGTGCAACTTCAAAGTTCTCTCAGCTTTTCTGGGTGTGGCCAAAGAGCAAGGACCAGAGGAGCTCAGCTTGTGCACTGCACTAGCCAGATAGGCCAGTTTGGGCTGGAGCACATATGGAAACAGCTAGACTATGTTTGCTTCTGGGAAACTCCCCAATGCTATATGTTTCTAAAATTAGAAATCCTGGACAGAATTGTTTCTGCCTCAATATCATTAGTGTAAGGGACATGTGAAGCTTTTGGAGTTTTCACATAGTATTTTTTAATTTAATTTTTATTTATTTTTTGTTTTTTATTTGTATGATGTATCTACATCATTTATTTTATTTAATGCTGCATTTAGTTTTGTGAAATAATTTTATTTCTCCCTGTATTTGGTCCCTGGATTTCTTTTTTATTATCATTTTCAATCTTTCCTTTTCTCATTTTATTGCATTTCCCCCCTTATCTCTTCTTCCATCTGTTTACTCACACCACTTTCATTTTCATTCCTTATTGAATTATGTCCTGAAAATTTTTTGGCTATTTATTTATTTATTTAAAAATTTTTAAATTTGCTTTAATTAGTTATACATGACAATAGAATGTGTTTATTCACTTTGATAGATGGGATATAATTCCTCATTTTTCTGAGTGTACATGTTTCAGAATCATATTGGTCATGCAGTCACATATACACATACAGTAAAATTTCTGTTTCATTCTACAATCATTCCTATTCCTTTATCCACTCCCCACCCCTCCCTTCACTTCCCTCTACCTAATCTAAGGTAATGCTATTCTTCCCTAGTGCCTCCCAGCTTATTGTGAATTAGCATTCGCACATTAGAGAAAACATTCAGCGTTTGGTTTTGTTGGATTGGCTTATTGTGCTTAGCATGATATTCTCCAACTCCAACCATTTTCGGGCAAATGCCATAATTCTTCTCTTCTTTAAAGCTCAGTAATATTCCATGGACTATATATACCACATTTTCTTTATCCATTCATCTATTGAGGGACACCTAGGTTGGTTACATAATTCAGCTATTGTGAATTGAGCTGCTATAAACATTGATGTGGCTGTGTTACTATAGTATTCTGATTTTAAGTCCTTTAGATTTAAAACAAGAAATGGAATACCTGAGTCAAATGGTGGTTCTATTCCCAAATTTTTGAGGAATCTTGCAGTCCCACCAACAATGTATGAGTGTATCTTTTTCACCAAATCCTTGCCAACATTTATTGTTGCCTGTATTCTTGATGATTGTCATTCTGACAGGAGTGAGATAAAATCTTAGAGTAGTTTTGATTTGCATTTCTCTAATTGCTGGAGATATTTTTATCATCGATGCATGTATCTTTAGTCAAGTGTACATTATTATTTATACTCCTTTTCAGTTTGTAGTGTTTTAGAGATAATTAATTATATTTATTTTTTTAATAGTTGGCACATGTTTTCTTTTAAGATTAGAGTGTTGCCACAGGCTGTTCTCTTTCCTTAAAGAGATGCTGGTGAGTGACACTAGTACATGGGACATGCTCAGTGGCAGACTTGATGTTGAGATATGAACCTGCATAAGACATATTCCAAAGATAAATCTGCATAGTAGAAGGACATATGTAAAAGTGGACAAGAGGTCCACCCAAATGCATGCAAAACTTTAGCCTACTAACACACACAAGGAGACAAGATGACACTTTGAAAATTTTCATAATTTCCCAATAACTGCATCAATGTTCTTTTTTCTAATATCCACTGACATAGTAGGATTAAAAATATTTATTGATTCTATTGATTTCTTACATCAAGGGAATTGAACTAGGAAGTTATCATTTGTATCCTAATAGCAAAGGACTCATCCTTTTGATTTTGATTCTATTAACTGGCAGTTTTGTGTCTGATTTGGGCTCATTATCTGCCTCATCACAGACACTGGAGTCAAGAAAAAATGAAAGTTTTAACCTCTGCATGAATGAGAGACAATGTAAAAGGAAAATTTTAAGCCATTGGAAATGATGATGTCTTAACTTGAATGTGTACAATGACCACTTCATACTTTCAACTGGTTATTCCTAAGTCTGGAATTTATTCCGCATCATTTGAAAATGCTACACAGATAAAAGCAAACAATATTTTTAAATATTGCTGATTTGCTATGCTAAAGTTTACCTTTAAGCTGCCATGATTTCTAAAGCTACTTTCATTCATGGTCATTTAAATACTTTTAGACTTAAAAATTAAATTTTATATTTATACCCAAATGAGTATTCTTTAAAGTAATTTTACTTGGAGTAATTTATCTTCCAAAGCAAGAGAAAGATGAATAAACCAGAATTTTAACTTGACATATTTACATACCAGCTTCTGGTTATGTCCAGTTCCATCAGGTGTCTTATGGGTTTTAGACAACGATATGTCAGAATGTGACTTTTCTAAAAAAAAGTATAGATTTATTAAACAGTTATAATGTGTAACAATCTGTGCAAATAAAAAGTAATAACATTTCTATCGTCCAAATTTTATTTATATTTAAGCTTACTTTTTGGTGAATAATTATTATTTTAAAACTTTTAAAATTGTTATTTGTATATGGATCTGAGGACAGTACCCAGGAACTTGTGTATCTTTGGCAGGAATTGTAGCACTTACTTTAATTCCTTATTCCAGGCCTTTTTATTTGAAGACAGGTTTTCTACAAAGTGCCCTGACTGGCTGAAAAAACTTCCCTTGGCCTGAATCAGTCTCCAAATATTTGCAATTACACACGTGTCCCTCTGGGCCCAGTATTCATATTGAGATCATTGAGGAGTAATTCTATTTAACCAGTACTTCATAACACCACTTGGGGAGACACTATGGGTTCAATGTATATAATAAGTCAGAAGTTCATCTACTCAAAGTAAAAGAAAATGTCATGAACAAAATTTAAATTACCAAGAAACAAGAAACATCATAGTGCCTACTATCTCTTCACCCAAATAATAAGGTTACAACAACCATTGGGCATCAATTTTTTTGTCCCAAGTGATCAATCCCATTACAACTTCATCAAAAGAATGCAGTGTTCCTTTCTGTTATTTTTCTTTCTTGACTTTTATCTTTTTGTTTTTATCTTTTTTTTTTCTATTAGGACACACACTGTTTGGTGAATGTTCTCTGACTCTCCTTATTATTCCAGACACAAATTGATTTTGCTCTTCCTAGGATTACCTCAGACAGTGAATCAGCTTTGGCACTGGAGAATAGCCTCTTGACCTGAAAATTATTCTTTTCCCTTTCTAGTCCCTTGGCTCCTACACTTGAAGGGGCTGCTTTCACATCATATTGTCTCAACAGTTTATTCATTTCCACACATAACTGAGTTTGTGGTAAAGCTGGAGGAGATAACAGGTGTCAGTTTGGTGTCCTTTCTAATGATAGATATGAACACTGACATAGGAGGGCAGTTTTGAGACAGAGGGAGGAAAATGGAGAGAGATTAGAAGGCTCTAGCATGATATAGAAGCAAGTGTTACAGGGGACAATATTTAGTAACCATGGGGACTGGTGAGAACATCCAGAGAACAGTGCCAGTAGGGAAATGCTAATGATGCAGAGGTAGGAAGAATTAGTATTCTGAATGTTTTCTAGAAATTTAAGAGGCTTTGATAGTCTCAGTGTAAAGAGGCTTGATGGTCATATATGCAGTGTAGTTAGACCACACTTAATGCTGTGGGTAGGGGATTGTGAGGGCATGCACATAAAAGCAGTGGAATAATGAGAAGGTAACAGAGCAGTGTGAAGTTCAAGCAGGCCTGAATTGAGGGAATGTTTCCAGAAATATAGAGGACAGAAAATTCCAATGATGTGTGTAGGATGACTCTAATTAAATGAACAATGTAAGAATCTGGGCTCCTTGGATGTGAGATTCTGGTCATGACTGTTACTTGAGATTTCCATTGAGATGTATAATAGTATAGAAGAAATATAAATGTTGCTCTCATTTGCCATGTAGTTTCTCCCATGACAATATCTTCCTAAGTTGAGGGAATTCATGTACATCCTTGGTGGGCAATTTTCCTTGAACCTGGATATATCAAGCTGACCAGTAATTCCATGAAGTCATTGGGTGAAACTCAGTGGAAAAGAAACTGCTTAAAATATTTGGATTCAGTCTCCAAAAATGTTTGGATTTAATCTCTTAGTCTAGATTGTTAGGAAAGAGTGTTCTCCCACAAACAGTGTTTATTTTATAGGAAATGAATAAATTAAAATTTGTGATACTCTATTGTGTGAATACTTCCTTTAGATATGACCAGATGTGGGTGAGGGGCATGGAATATAGTTTGCATATAGCCAAACAAATGTCCATGGAATTAGTAGATTTACTCAGTTTCATGGTAGAGTTTCTACTGTTTTCCAGATGTGCTTTTCCTGTGTTTCCCATACTGGTCTTGACCTACTGACTTCAAGAAAAATCTCTTTTCTTGGTCTCACAATCATCTGAGATGATAGTCCAGCTCTACCACAAGCTTTTTAAAACATGGGAGAGAAAGAAAAACCACCTCATAATCCTACAAACAGATATAATGTTGGAAATTTTAATTGTAGAAACAGCTGACTTAGTTCTTTTTTAACAATATTTTTATGCTTTTTCTGAAAAATTTTAATAGGTTGATACAAACATAGGCACTGATGTAATTAGGCCAAATTCCCTAAAAATATTTCATTAAAAAAGAAACGAGTGTAAAGTCCACTAGCATCTTAGATGTTTATTATAGTTCTTTGCAGAAAATTGTACTGCAAAAATTACCTGATTGTTTTGTCCAGGCTTCCCTCCTTGCTTTAATTGGAAGAAAATCTTTGGGTTTCATGGCATTTTCAATCTGCTTGCCAACAAAATAATTAGTAAATACTGAGTGCTTAATCCAGTTTTCAGTGAATAATTTAACATAAATAATATATTTAATGTAAATGATATATCATGTTATTATATATTATCATATACCATATATTACTTATTATTATATACATATATAATATTTTAGTTTAACATAAACAATGCAATATAAAATAACATACTTTAACATAAATAAAATAATTTAACACAAAAATAGAAGATGATTTACCTTCCAGGAATCACTTGAATCACGAGATACTGTAAAGCAAGCAACAACATTTGAATGTGACAAAACCACCATAATGTTCCTGCTGAATTACTGTAGAGCTGATTCTGGTAAAATTTACTTGATAAAATTTAGTTTGGCTTTAGGTGTTCTATGTTTCTTTCTTTTTTCATTTTTAGGACAGTCATATGACAGAGATGAAGACAAATCAGGAATATAAGTATAACAATACATGCAGTATCAACTCTATCATTACACTGAGGAAATCCACTAATTTACCAAATGTGAGAACATGTATCTGGTGAACATAAAAAATATAGCCAAGGGTACATATACCCAAATCCAGATGCAGAATTGTGGAGAACACAGTGATCTACAGTGAGATGAGTAAAGGAGAATAATTACAGTTTCAATGTCAAAGCTGGATTAAAAGAATAATAGCTGGATAAATTGTGTAAAATGGCTGAATTAATTGTGTAACCTTGAGTTAATGCTATTAGAATTATTTAATCTATTTTATTATAACTATATATCCTGTGCATCCATTTATCTTACATTTAGTAAGTCCAAATATATGATAGGAATTCAGGCTAAATAAACATCATATCCATCAAAGATTTTATATGAAATAATATGTCCAGATATCTACTTTTAGAAAAGCAGCTAATTCATGTATGTATGCATGCTTCTTTTTCAAAATATCTGTGTGGAACCCTGCTGAATTTTTTTTTCCTCTATCTTCTGGTGTCACCAATATCAAGTTTCTTGACCTACTCCCATGAAAAGATAAAAGTCCGAAGTGTAAGAAACAATATATGATAAACATAAAGAATTTAGATATGACATTCTAAAGGAAAAAGCTATCTGAAAGGTCACAGAATATCATATATCAGTAAACTTTTCTATTTCAAAGTTAGTGATATATATATATATATATATATATATATATATATATATATATATATACTAAGAATAACTGTCTTGTTTCTCAAGGTATAAACTTAATAATGACTTTTGTTTACAAAATGAATCTGGTTTAGTAGATGTTGTCAGTTTTTCAAGTATTCATGGCCATGCTGCATTATCAGAAAATTAGTAGTCTAAGGATGAACATGAAGTTTAGTAATGCAAGTATATTCCTGGAATGCCCAAGGGCCAGTTTTTTATGTTGAGGGAAAAATAAATAGATAAAGAAACAAATAGCTACTTTTACAACAACAAATGCATCAACAATACTGATTCTCTTCTGAATATCTCACATGGATTCCACATACATTGTTGTGCCTGGTAGGTATGTGGGTAAGAAGTTTGTAGCTGCATGTTCCATGATAAAGTGAGATATACTAATAAAAACATAATCTGAAAGCTTGCAGAATGATAATATATCAGTAAACTCCCTTATTTCAATATCATTGACATACACACACACAAACACACACACACACACACACACACACACACACACACACACCTGATTAATATCTTGGTGTTCAAGGACCAAACTCCCTAAAAAATTTAGGTGGAAAAAATGAGACTGGCATGGCATATCTTCAAAGTTATTCAAATATTCTCATAAAATGTCTAGCTGAAGAGAAAATTAGCTACCTGGAGATAAGAATTTATCTCAGTAATAAAGTACATTACTGGCAGGACCAGAGACAGGGTTTCATTTTAAAGCACTACTATAGTAGCAATAATAATAATAGAAAATTTAGTTTGTGACTAGGGTTGTAGTTTAGTGGTAGAGCACTTGCCTTGCATGCCTAAGGCACTGAGTTTAATCCTCCGCATCACTTAAAAATGAATAAATAAAACTAAAGATATTATGTCCATTTACAACTAAAAAAATAAAGCTAGGTTTCTCATCTGAATGAACCACATGGATGCCACATATATCAGGGTACCTGGTAGGTATGAAGGGGAGAAGTTGGTAGCTGCATGTTGCCCCAATTCTCCCAGTCCATACTGGTTCCAATTATCTCTGGACCAGGAATAGTCTCACCTTTGGTCTGAAGGCAGATAGACTGAAAGAAGCTGGGCTGCCTTCTCTCAGTTTCAATATGATTCCCTCCAAAATTACATAGAAAACTCTCTAGTTTCTACTGCATTTTTAGAAATTCTACTTCATTTTTCCCTTCTTTTTAAAATTTCCAAAGAAACTTCTAGAGGCTTGTGTTTGAAACTGTAAATTTTACATTCTTTGGATTGATTAATCCCACTCCTTCTTTTCTCGATATATAGGAAATGTATCATGGAAGTATAATGTGTATGTCTTTGTCTTTTTTAGGCCTTCTCCCTTTCCAAGATATATCCTCACAGGAAAGCAAGATGTATGCTTACACTTCATCTGCTTTCTGCTGAAGTATAGGAACAAATAGGGTTCATTTACATTTCCCAAAGACATCAGTTCCCAAGCTATGAACAATGTTGTCTGTGGATGAGGCTCATTGGAATGACCTTAGCAAATGAAAGGAAAGATCTGCTGCCTCAGAATGAGCTTCTGAACATGGTCCCCAACAGTCAATGCACAGTATTTTGAGATTCCTAGTGTGAACTTGGTCTTCTTCCACGTCTCAGACTTTAACATGAATTTATGTCTCAGTTCCTCCCTATGAAGTCCCTCTAAATGAAAGTCTAAATGGAGTCATAATATTTCGAAAGGGAATTTTAGATATCTGTGGTTTGGACATCACTCTATATCCATTCATATTTCTTTATAGTTCCCCATTTCTGTTTCTGTCATATATATATATATATATATATATATATATATATATATATATATATTGATGTTGTAGGTAGTAGAAACATGTTACATTCATTAAAATGTGTACATATATAATATTTTTTGCAAAAAGAGCTTAGGTCTGAGTGATTAGTTCTTCACTCCTCAAATTTTTTTTTCAAACCATACTAAGAAAGATTGAAATAATTTACTTATGCATTAATCAACATTTGAACTGGAAACTTGCATTTCTTCCCCATTTTGAAAACCCTGTTTTTATTTTCCTTCTGATAGGTAATTTGAATTTCCTTTCCTCCACTGAGAACAACTGCTCCGTTTTTTATTCATTGAGTCCCTTACTAACTACATGTCTCAATTTTCCTTTCTTCTTTCTCTGTTTTCAATTTTCCACTTTCCTGTGATCAAGGCATGAATAAAGTGCAATTCATAATTAAGTTCTTTAAGTAATATCCCTAATTTAATCTGAGCCTGAAATGTAATAAGATACCCACATAGTAACTTACTTTTTTCTTTCTAGTTATTTAAGAAAAACATTATTCAAACAATAAGAGTATACTAATGCTCATGAATGAAGGCAATATTCTCTCCAAAATATTTTGTAATTCATATATATTTATATATGTATTTTTTTTACCTTGTATATGTGCATTTTCTCTATACTTTTCACTTTGATGGGACACACCAGAATCACCAGAAGCACAAACTTCTGGCTGTTTGTCAGAAATACTCTGTAAAATTAATGTTAATAATGAGTTCTACAAAGATTTCATCATCACTCTTTAGTTATCACACTATTTCTAAGTGTAAAGTCATGGGAATTAAAAATTATACAAATATATTGTAGCAACCACACTTTCTAAAAGAAATGCCATCCAACACATTCCAGGTTAAGCTGAGTTCTTCTCTTCATCTGGCTGCTGATGGGGTAAAACATATATGGAGGATATAGGAAATGTTTTCCCTGGAAATATAGTCAGTGACATGCATATACCCCAAAAATTATCCTAAGTGTTTTATTAGCCAACTTCACATTCCCCATCAAACTATGCAACAGGAGAAAGATATTTAAAATTGTCTATACAAATGCATTTGATGTAATACAGAAAGCAAAATTTTTAACAGTGGATGCAATTTTTTGGTGTTAAATTATGAAGCTTGAAGTGATAAGAGATTTTATATTCTGTCAACTCGTGTAGGAATAAAACACTGTTGCACTGGCTTCCTTTGAGTCACCAGAACCTTTGAAAATTTCATATATATCAGTAAAATATTTATGGAGTTAAAATTGCATTTAGAAAAAGTAGGAGAAAGAAAAACGTGTCTATATTCTGCTTGAATGTAATGACACATGCAATTTGGATAGAATATGCAACTCTTTCATCAAAAAAAAAAAAAATAACAGGTATTCCAGTGGAGAAAGGAGGCAGCACAGATTCATAGAGCATTATGGACTATTTCCAGAAAAGAAAGTCAGTCAGATGAACCAGTGTGTTGCTACATAATGGAAAAAAAAAAAACCTGGTGTAGAAAAACACTGGAGAGCTACTACAGACAGCCTATGTATGACTAGATAAAACACAATATATTGGATTGTAAACAACAAATGCAATAAAAAAAAAATAGACAGCAGTAATGCTAGGGGAAATTAGCTGGATAAAAGAGAGGAATATGCCTTCTGGTTGGTGAGGAGAATCTCCCAACCAGTTAAGAAATAGCAAAAAGCAATACATCTCTGAACAAGATATACAAATTGCTTACAAATTACAAAAAATTTCTGTGTTCAAAATATTCAGGGTGAAAACATCCAAAACTCCATTGATATTTCAGCTCACTCATTCAGAATAGCATTTATCTAGTACTCAAATTATAAGTGCTGGTGAGGATGGGGAGAATAAAGTATAATCATACACTGTGAGACTAAACTTAGGACTTCCACTATGGAAAGCAGTATGGGTATTCCTAAGAATAGTAGGAATATGACCACCATATAACCCACTTTTTCCACTTCTTGCCCTGCAACCCAACTTTATAAAACTAGCATCCTTGCTTAACACACGAACTTCAATGTTTGATGCTAGTCTCAATGAAAATATCACAGAAATAGCCATGTACCCCATCAACACAAGGATGTATAAAGAACATGTGGAGACACTGGACACTGAATTTGAGCAAACTAGTTTTCATAACATATCATTATATCAAAATGAATCTCCATATAATATATAGAATGGCCCTATAATTTCCAAAATATAAAAATTATAACATCAAAATCTCCCTCATTTTATTAAAGGATAACAATTTATAGGAAAAATATTCAATGTTATATAGATTATCCCCAACTCAAATTCAACATTTTCAGCAGAGGACAGTATTAGATTCTGCCTAATGTTTCAAGTAAAGTTGGATTCACTGCACAATCTTCTAAAGAGAATTGGATTATGTGTGCAGATGCCTCTTCACTCAGGTTCATTTATCTAGGCTTTCTTGTAGAGATAACAGAACAAAAAGGTCTTTCTTTTTTTAGACTTTCTAAGACTGAACTTTGTCTTTTAAAGCAGTGAGTTGAAGGCACCCACAATAAAAATCCTGGAAGATTTAGGTGAGGAAATGAGACATACATCTGCTGAGTGCTCTGTGCATGTAGAGCATAGCCCTGTGGTCTATCTAAACTGCATGAGGTCAATTCAAATGGGGTGGGGAGGTTGCAGCTCTGTAAAAAATAGTGCCAGGGATGTGTCTGGTTGAAAACTGGCTGCATGCAGAACCAAATACAGATATATTTGAGCAGATACATCAGGTATAGTCAACCAACTCTGCTGAGAGCATTTTGAATTGTTGCCTGATTGTTGACAACAAAATATTTGGAGGGTCTCCTTAGCAATTTCAGTAGAATCCTGAGGTCAAAACAATTTCAGAAAGGCCTTATTGTATGGACTCTCTGTATGAGAGATCAGGAACCACTGTAAGATGCAGTAGACAGCTTACCTCCAAGTATGTTGGATGTTAACACTGTATGAGCCTTGGGAATAGACTAGCAGGAATGTGCTGAAAACTCTGATCAAAAAATGTGTGTATGCCTGCTGAAGAGTTTGTAGAGTACAGGTCCACAGGGGTACTGCCTCTTTCAAAGGAGTCCTTTGAGAATAATGATAGTGTGAGAGAATGGCTGTTTGAGAATTCAATTGGCAGAAGAGTCCAGGCAATGTAGGGCAGAATTGGTTCCAGTGATAATTTCTAACATTCGCCAGAAGAAGTCACAGATTCTGCAAACATGCCATATCTGCCATGCTCCCAGAGTGTGCAAGGAAAACCCTTACAGACTTGGAGTATTGCACCCTCCAAGGTCTCTGACTGCAGAAATCCAGAAGATATCTTTGAATTACACTTGTCTTCGGCCTCCATGGACCACAGGACATGTCAGGCAGTTTCTACATTTGATAGACCTACATATCAAAGTACAAAACAAGTACTGAGGGTGAGTTTTGCTGTGCAACTTCAAAGTTCTCTCAGCTTTTCTGGGTGTGGCCAAAGAGCAAGGACCAGAGGAGCTCAGCTTGTGCACTGCACTAGCCAGATAGGCCAGTTTGGGCTGGAGCACATATGGAAACAGCTAGACTATGTTTGCTTCTGGGAAACTCCCCAATGCTATATGTTTCTAAAATTAGAAATCCTGGACAGAATTGTTTCTGCCTCAATATCATTAGTGTAAGGGACATGTGAAGCTTTTGGAGTTTTCACATAGTATTTTTTAATTTAATTTTTATTTATTTTTTGTTTTTTATTTGTATGATGTATCTACATCATTTATTTTATTTAATGCTGCATTTAGTTTTGTGAAATAATTTTATTTCTCCCTGTATTTGGTCCCTGGATTTCTTTTTTATTATCATTTTCAATCTTTCCTTTTCTCATTTTATTGCATTTCCCCCCTTATCTCTTCTTCCATCTGTTTACTCACACCACTTTCATTTTCATTCCTTATTGAATTATGTCCTGAAAATTTTTTGGCTATTTATTTATTTATTTAAAAATTTTAAAATTTGCTTTAATTAGTTATACATGACAATAGAATGTGTTTATTCACTTTGATAGATGGGATATAATTCCTCATTTTTCTGAGTGTACATGTTTCAGAATCATATTGGTCATGCAGTCACATATACACATACAGTAAAATTTCTGTTTCATTCTACAATCATTCCTATTCCTTTATCCACTCCCCACCCCTCCCTTCACTTCCCTCTACCTAATCTAAGGTAATGCTATTCTTCCCTAGTGCCTCCCAGCTTATTGTGAATTAGCATTCGCACATTAGAGAAAACATTCAGCGTTTGGTTTTGTTGGATTGGCTTATTGTGCTTAGCATGATATTCTCCAACTCCAACCATTTTCGGGCAAATGCCATAATTCTTCTCTTCTTTAAAGCTCAGTAATATTCCATGGACTATATATACCACATTTTCTTTATCCATTCATCTATTGAGGGACACCTAGGTTGGTTACATAATTCAGCTATTGTGAATTGAGCTGCTATAAACATTGATGTGGCTGTGTTACTATAGTATTCTGATTTTAAGTCCTTTAGATTTAAAACAAGAAATGGAATACCTGAGTCAAATGGTGGTTCTATTCCCAAATTTTTGAGGAATCTTGCAGTCCCACCAACAATGTATGAGTGTATCTTTTTCACCAAATCCTTGCCAACATTTATTGTTGCCTGTATTCTTGATGATTGTCATTCTGACAGGAGTGAGATAAAATCTTAGAGTAGTTTTGATTTGCATTTCTCTAATTGCTGGAGATATTTTTATCATCGATGCATGTATCTTTAGTCAAGTGTACATTATTATTTATACTCCTTTTCAGTTTGTAGTGTTTTAGAGATAATTAATTATATTTATTTTTTTAATAGTTGGCACATGTTTTCTTTTAAGATTAGAGTGTTGCCACAGGCTGTTCTCTTTCCTTAAAGAGATGCTGGTGAGTGACACTAGTACATGGGACATGCTCAGTGGCAGACTTGATGTTGAGATATGAACCTGCATAAGACATATTCCAAAGATAAATCTGCATAGTAGAAGGACATATGTAAAAGTGGACAAGAGGTCCACCCAAATGCATGCAAAACTTTAGCCTACTAACACACACAAGGAGACAAGATGACACTTTGAAAATTTTCATAATTTCCCAATAACTGCATCAATGTTCTTTTTTCTAATATCCACTGACATAGTAGGATTAAAAATATTTATTGATTCTATTGATTTCTTACATCAAGGGAATTGAACTAGGAAGTTATCATTTGTATCCTAATAGCAAAGGACTCATCCTTTTGATTTTGATTCTATTAACTGGCAGTTTTGTGTCTGATTTGGGCTCATTATCTGCCTCATCACAGACACTGGAGTCAAGAAAAAATGAAAGTTTTAACCTCTGCATGAATGAGAGACAATGTAAAAGGAAAATTTTAAGCCATTGGAAATGATGATGTCTTAACTTGAATGTGTACAATGACCACTTCATACTTTCAACTGGTTATTCCTAAGTCTGGAATTTATTCCGCATCATTTGAAAATGCTACACAGATAAAAGCAAACAATATTTTTAAATATTGCTGATTTGCTATGCTAAAGTTTACCTTTAAGCTGCCATGATTTCTAAAGCTACTTTCATTCATGGTCATTTAAATACTTTTAGACTTAAAAATTAAATTTTATATTTATACCCAAATGAGTATTCTTTAAAGTAATTTTACTTGGAGTAATTTATCTTCCAAAGCAAGAGAAAGATGAATAAACCAGAATTTTAACTTGACATATTTACATACCAGCTTCTGGTTATGTCCAGTTCCATCAGGTGTCTTATGGGTTTTAGACAACGATATGTCAGAATGTGACTTTTCTAAAAAAAAGTATAGATTTATTAAACAGTTATAATGTGTAACAATCTGTGCAAATAAAAAGTAATAACATTTCTATCGTCCAAATTTTATTTATATTTAAGCTTACTTTTTGGTGAATAATTATTATTTTAAAACTTTTAAAATTGTTATTTGTATATGGATCTGAGGACAGTACCCAGGAACTTGTGTATCTTTGGCAGGAATTGTAGCACTTACTTTAATTCCTTATTCCAGGCCTTTTTATTTGAAGACAGGTTTTCTACAAAGTGCCCTGACTGGCTGAAAAAACTTCCCTTGGCCTGAATCAGTCTCCAAATATTTGCAATTACACACGTGTCCCTCTGGGCCCAGTATTCATATTGAGATCATTGAGGAGTAATTCTATTTAACCAGTACTTCATAACACCACTTGGGGAGACACTATGGGTTCAATGTATATAATAAGTCAGAAGTTCATCTACTCAAAGTAAAAGAAAATGTCATGAACAAAATTTAAATTACCAAGAAACAAGAAACATCATAGTGCCTACTATCTCTTCACCCAAATAATAAGGTTACAACAACCATTGGGCATCAATTTTTTTGTCCCAAGTGATCAATCCCATTACAACTTCATCAAAAGAATGCAGTGTTCCTTTCTGTTATTTTTCTTTCTTGACTTTTATCTTTTTGTTTTTATCTTTTTTTTTCTATTAGGACACACACTGTTTGGTGAATGTTCTCTGACTCTCCTTATTATTCCAGACACAAATTGATTTTGCTCTTCCTAGGATTACCTCAGACAGTGAATCAGCTTTGGCACTGGAGAATAGCCTCTTGACCTGAAAATTATTCCTTTCCCTTTCTAGTCCCTTGGCTCCTACACTTGAAGGGGCTGCTTTCACATCATATTGTCTCAACAGTTTATTCATTTCCACACATAACTGAGTTTGTGGTAAAGCTGGAGGAGATAACAGGTGTCAGTTTGGTGTCCTTTCTAATGATAGATATGAACACTGACATAGGAGGGCAGTTTTGAGACAGAGGGAGGAAAATGGAGAGAGATTAGAAGGCTCTAGCATGATATAGAAGCAAGTGTTACAGGGGACAATATTTAGTAACCATGGGGACTGGTGAGAACATCCAGAGAACAGTGCCAGTAGGGAAATGCTAATGATGCAGAGGTAGGAAGAATTAGTATTCTGAATGTTTTCTAGAAATTTAAGAGGCTTTGATAGTCTCAGTGTAAAGAGGCTTGATGGTCATATATGCAGTGTAGTTAGACCACACTTAATGCTGTGGGTAGGGGATTGTGAGGGCATGCACATAAAAGCAGTGGAATAATGAGAAGGTAACAGAGCAGTGTGAAGTTCAAGCAGGCCTGAATTGAGGGAATGTTTCCAGAAATATAGAGGACAGAAAATTCCAATGATGTGTGTAGGATGACTCTAATTAAATGAACAATGTAAGAATCTGGGCTCCTTGGATGTGAGATTCTGGTCATGACTGTTACTTGAGATTTCCATTGAGATGTATAATAGTATAGAAGAAATATAAATGTTGCTCTCATTTGCCATGTAGTTTCTCCCATGACAATATCTTCCTAAGTTGAGGGAATTCATGTACATCCTTGGTGGGCAATTTTCCTTGAACCTGGATATATCAAGCTGACCAGTAATTCCATGAAGTCATTGGGTGAAACTCAGTGGAAAAGAAACTGCTTAAAATATTTGGATTCAGTCTCCAAAAATGTTTGGATTTAATCTCTTAGTCTAGATTGTTAGGAAAGAGTGTTCTCCCACAAACAGTGTTTATTTTATAGGAAATGAATAAATTAAATTTTGTGATACTCTATTGTGTGAATACTTCCTTTAGATATGACCAGATGTGGGTGAGGGGCATGGAATATAGTTTGCATATAGCCAAACAAATGTCCATGGAATTAGTAGATTTACTCAGTTTCATGGTAGAGTTTCTACTGTTTTCCAGATGTGCTTTTCCTGTGTTTCCCATACTGGTCTTGACCTACTGACTTCAAGAAAAATCTCTTTTCTTGGTCTCACAATCATCTGAGATGATAGTCCAGCTCTACCACAAGCTTTTTAAAACATGGGAGAGAAAGAAAAACCACCTCATAATCCTACAAACAGATATAATGTTGGAAATTTTAATTGTAGAAACAGCTGACTTAGTTCTTTTTTAACAATATTTTTATGCTTTTTCTGAAAAATTTTAATAGGTTGATACAAACATAGGCACTGATGTAATTAGGCCAAATTCCCTAAAAATATTTCATTAAAAAAGAAACGAGTGTAAAGTCCACTAGCATCTTAGATGTTTATTATAGTTCTTTGCAGAAAATTGTACTGCAAAAATTACCTGATTGTTTTGTCCAGGCTTCCCTCCTTGCTTTAATTGGAAGAAAATCTTTGGGTTTCATGGCATTTTCAATCTGCTTGCCAACAAAATAATTAGTAAATACTGAGTGCTTAATCCAGTTTTCAGTGAATAATTTAACATAAATAATATATTTAATGTAAATGATATATCATGTTATTATATATTATCATATACCATATATTACTTATTATTATATACATATATAATATTTTAGTTTAACATAAACAATGCAATATAAAATAACATACTTTAACATAAATAAAATAATTTAACACAAAAATAGAAGATGATTTACCTTCCAGGAATCACTTGAATCACGAGATACTGTAAAGCAAGCAACAACATTTGAATGTGACAAAACCACCATAATGTTCCTGCTGAATTACTGTAGAGCTGATTCTGGTAAAATTTACTTGATAAAATTTAGTTTGGCTTTAGGTGTTCTATGTTTCTTTCTTTTTTCATTTTTAGGACAGTCATATGACAGAGATGAAGACAAATCAGGAATATAAGTATAACAATACATGCAGTATCAACTCTATCATTACACTGAGGAAATCCACTAATTTACCAAATGTGAGAACATGTATCTGGTGAACATAAAAAATATAGCCAAGGGTACATATACCCAAATCCAGATGCAGAATTGTGGAGAACACAGTGATCTACAGTGAGATGAGTAAAGGAGAATAATTACAGTTTCAATGTCAAAGCTGGATTAAAAGAATAATAGCTGGATAAATTGTGTAAAATGGCTGAATTAATTGTGTAACCTTGAGTTAATGCTATTAGAATTATTTAATCTATTTTATTATAACTATATATCCTGTGCATCCATTTATCTTACATTTAGTAAGTCCAAATATATGATAGGAATTCAGGCTAAATAAACATCATATCCATCAAAGATTTTATATGAAATAATATGTCCAGATATCTACTTTTAGAAAAGCAGCTAATTCATGTATGTATGCATGCTTCTTTTTCAAAATATCTGTGTGGAACCCTGCTGAATTTTTTTTTCCTCTATCTTCTGGTGTCACCAATATCAAGTTTCTTGACCTACTCCCATGAAAAGATAAAAGTCCGAAGTGTAAGAAACAATATATGATAAACATAAAGAATTTAGATATGACATTCTAAAGGAAAAAGCTATCTGAAAGGTCACAGAATATCATATATCAGTAAACTTTTCTATTTCAAAGTTAGTGATATATATATATATATATATATATATATGTATATATATATACTAAGAATAACTGTCTTGTTTCTCAAGGTATAAACTTAATAATGACTTTTGTTTACAAAATGAATCTGGTTTAGTAGATGTTGTCAGTTTTTCAAGTATTCATGGCCATGCTGCATTATCAGAAAATTAGTAGTCTAAGGATGAACATGAAGTTTAGTAATGCAAGTATATTCCTGGAATGCCCAAGGGCCAGTTTTTTATGTTGAGGGAAAAATAAATAGATAAAGAAACAAATAGCTACTTTTACAACAACAAATGCATCAACAATACTGATTCTCTTCTGAATATCTCACATGGATTCCACATACATTGTTGTGCCTGGTAGGTATGTGGGTAAGAAGTTTGTAGCTGCATGTTCCATGATAAAGTGAGATATACTAATAAAAACATAATCTGAAAGCTTGCAGAATGATAATATATCAGTAAACTCCCTTATTTCAATATCATTGACATACACACACACAAACACACACACACACACACACACACACACACACACACACACACACCTGATTAATATCTTGGTGTTCAAGGACCAAACTCCCTAAAAAATTTAGGTGGAAAAAATGAGACTGGCATGGCATATCTTCAAAGTTATTCAAATATTCTCATAAAATGTCTAGCTGAAGAGAAAATTAGCTACCTGGAGATAAGAATTTATCTCAGTAATAAAGTACATTACTGGCAGGACCAGAGACAGGGTTTCATTTTAAAGCACTACTATAGTAGCAATAATAATAATAGAAAATTTAGTTTGTGACTAGGGTTGTAGTTTAGTGGTAGAGCACTTGCCTTGCACGCCTAAGGCACTGAGTTTAATCCTCCGCATCACTTAAAAATGAATAAATAAAACTAAAGATATTATGTCCATTTACAACTAAAAAAATAAAGCTAGGTTTCTCATCTGAATGAACCACATGGATGCCACATATATCAGGGTACCTGGTAGGTATGAAGGGGAGAAGTTGGTAGCTGCATGTTGCCCCAATTCTCCCAGTCCATACTGGTTCCAATTATCTCTGGACCAGGAATAGTCTCACCTTTGGTCTGAAGGCAGATAGACTGAAAGAAGCTGGGCTGCCTTCTCTCAGTTTCAATATGATTCCCTCCAAAATTACATAGAAAACTCTCTAGTTTCTACTGCATTTTTAGAAATTCTACTTCATTTTTCCCTTCTTTTTAAAATTTCCAAAGAAACTTCTAGAGGCTTGTGTTTGAAACTGTAAATTTTACATTCTTTGGATTGATTAATCCCACTCCTTCTTTTCTCGATATATAGGAAATGTATCATGGAAGTATAATGTGTATGTCTTTGTCTTTTTTAGGCCTTCTCCCTTTCCAAGATATATCCTCACAGGAAAGCAAGATGTATGCTTACACTTCATCTGCTTTCTGCTGAAGTATAGGAACAAATAGGGTTCATTTACATTTCCCAAAGACATCAGTTCCCAAGCTATGAACAATGTTGTCTGTGGATGAGGCTCATTGGAATGACCTTAGCAAATGAAAGGAAAGATCTGCTGCCTCAGAATGAGCTTCTGAACATGGTCCCCAACAGTCAATGCACAGTATTTTGAGATTCCCAGTGTGAACTTGGTCTTCTTCCACGTCTCAGACTTTAACATGAATTTATGTCTCAGTTCCTCCCTATGAAGTCCCTCTAAATGAAAGTCTAAATGGAGTCATAATATTTCGAAAGGGAATTTTAGATATCTGTGGTTTGGACATCACTCTATATCCATTCATATTTCTTTATAGTTCCCCATTTCTGTTTCTGTCATATATATATATATATATATATATATATATATATATATATATATATGTTGTAGGTAGTAGAAACATGTTACATTCATTAAAATGTGTACATATATAATATTTTTTGCAAAAAGAGCTTAGGTCTGAGTGATTAGTTCTTCACTCCTCAAATTTTTTTTTCAAACCATACTAAGAAAGATTGAAATAATTTACTTATGCATTAATCAACATTTGAACTGGAAACTTGCATTTCTTCCCCATTTTGAAAACCCTGTTTTTATTTTCCTTCTGATAGGTAATTTGAATTTCCTTTCCTCCACTGAGAACAACTGCTCCGTTTTTTATTCATTGAGTCCCTTACTAACTACATGTCTCAATTTTCCTTTCTTCTTTCTCTGTTTTCAATTTTCCACTTTCCTGTGATCAAGGCATGAATAAAGTGCAATTCATAATTAAGTTCTTTAAGTAATATCCCTAATTTAATCTGAGCCTGAAATGTAATAAGATACCCACATAGTAACTTACTTTTTTCTTTCTAGTTATTTAAGAAAAACATTATTCAAACAATAAGAGTATACTAATGCTCATGAATGAAGGCAATATTCTCTCCAAAATATTTTGTAATTCATATATATTTATATATGTATTTTTTTTACCTTGTATATGTGCATTTTCTCTATACTTTTCACTTTGATGGGACACACCAGAATCACCAGAAGCACAAACTTCTGGCTGTTTGTCAGAAATACTCTGTAAAATTAATGTTAATAATGAGTTCTACAAAGATTTCATCATCACTCTTTAGTTATCACACTATTTCTAAGTGTAAAGTCATGGGAATTAAAAATTATACAAATATATTGTAGCAACCACACTTTCTAAAAGAAATGCCATCCAACACATTCCAGGTTAAGCTGAGTTCTTCTCTTCATCTGGCTGCTGATGGGGTAAAACATATATGGAGGATATAGGAAATGTTTTCCCTGGAAATATAGTCAGTGACATGCATATACCCCAAAAATTATCCTAAGTGTTTTATTAGCCAACTTCACATTCCCCATCAAACTATGCAACAGGAGAAAGATATTTAAAATTGTCTATACAAATGCATTTGATGTAATACAGAAAGCAAAATTTTTAACAGTGGATGCAATTTTTTGGTGTTAAATTATGAAGCTTGAAGTGATAAGAGATTTTATATTCTGTCAACTCGTGTAGGAATAAAACACTGTTGCACTGGCTTCCTTTGAGTCACCAGAACCTTTGAAAATTTCATATATATCAGTAAAATATTTATGGAGTTAAAATTGCATTTAGAAAAAGTAGGAGAAAGAAAAACGTGTCTATATTCTGCTTGAATGTAATGACACATGCAATTTGGATAGAATATGCAACTCTTTCATCAAAAAAAAAAAATAACAGGTATTCCAGTGGAGAAAGGAGGCAGCACAGATTCATAGAGCATTATGGACTATTTCCAGAAAAGAAAGTCAGTCAGATGAACCAGTGTGTTGCTACATAATGGAAAAAAAAAAAACCTGGTGTAGAAAAACACTGGAGAGCTACTACAGACAGCCTATGTATGACTAGATAAAACACAATATATTGGATTGTAAACAACAAATGCAATAAAAAAAAATAGACAGCAGTAATGCTAGGGGAAATTAGCTGGATAAAAGAGAGGAATATGCCTTCTGGTTGGTGAGGAGAATCTCCCAACCAGTTAAGAAATAGCAAAAAGCAATACATCTCTGAACAAGATATACAAATTGCTTACAAATTACAAAAAATTTCTGTGTTCAAAATATTCAGGGTGAAAACATCCAAAACTCCATTGATATTTCAGCTCACTCATTCAGAATAGCATTTATCTAGTACTCAAATTATAAGTGCTGGTGAGGATGGGGAGAATAAAGTATAATCATACACTGTGAGACTAAACTTAGGACTTCCACTATGGAAAGCAGTATGGGTATTCCTAAGAATAGTAGGAATATGACCACCATATAACCCACTTTTTCCACTTCTTGCCCTGCAACCCAACTTTATAAAACTAGCATCCTTGCTTAACACACGAACTTCAATGTTTGATGCTAGTCTCAATGAAAATATCACAGAAATAGCCATGTACCCCATCAACACAAGGATGTATAAAGAACATGTGGAGACACTGGACACTGAATTTGAGCAAACTAGTTTTCATAACATATCATTATATCAAAATGAATCTCCATATAATATATAGAATGGCCCTATAATTTCCAAAATATAAAAATTATAACATCAAAATCTCCCTCATTTTATTAAAGGATAACAATTTATAGGAAAAATATTCAATGTTATATAGATTATCCCCAACTCAAATTCAACATTTTCAGCAGAGGACAGTATTAGATTCTGCCTAATGTTTCAAGTAAAGTTGGATTCACTGCACAATCTTCTAAAGAGAATTGGATTATGTGTGCAGATGCCTCTTCACTCAGGTTCATTTATCTAGGCTTTCTTGTAGAGATAACAGAACAAAAAGGTCTTTCTTTTTTTAGACTTTCTAAGACTGAACTTTGTCTTTTAAAGCAGTGAGTTGAAGGCACCCACAATAAAAATCCTGGAAGATTTAGGTGAGGAAATGAGACATACATCTGCTGAGTGCTCTGTGCATGTAGAGCATAGCCCTGTGGTCTATCTAAACTGCATGAGGTCAATTCAAATGGGGTGGGGAGGTTGCAGCTCTGTAAAAAATAGTGCCAGGGATGTGTCTGGTTGAAAACTGGCTGCATGCAGAACCAAATACAGATATATTTGAGCAGATACATCAGGTATAGTCAACCAACTCTGCTGAGAGCATTTTGAATTGTTGCCTGATTGTTGACAACAAAATATTTGGAGGGTCTCCTTAGCAATTTCAGTAGAATCCTGAGGTCAAAACAATTTCAGAAAGGCCTTATTGTATGGACTCTCTGTATGAGAGATCAGGAACCACTGTAAGATGCAGTAGACAGCTTACCTCCAAGTATGTTGGATGTTAACACTGTATGAGCCTTGGGAATAGACTAGCAGGAATGTGCTGAAAACTCTGATCAAAAAATGTGTGTATGCCTGCTGAAGAGTTTGTAGAGTACAGGTCCACAGGGGTACTGCCTCTTTCAAAGGAGTCCTTTGAGAATAATGATAGTGTGAGAGAATGGCTGTTTGAGAATTCAATTGGCAGAAGAGTCCAGGCAATGTAGGGCAGAATTGGTTCCAGTGATAATTTCTAACATTCGCCAGAAGAAGTCACAGATTCTGCAAACATGCCATATCTGCCATGCTCCCAGAGTGTGCAAGGAAAACCCTTACAGACTTGGAGTATTGCACCCTCCAAGGTCTCTGACTGCAGAAATCCAGAAGATATCTTTGAATTACACTTGTCTTCGGCCTCCATGGACCACAGGACATGTCAGGCAGTTTCTACATTTGATAGACCTACATATCAAAGTACAAAACAAGTACTGAGGGTGAGTTTTGCTGTGCAACTTCAAAGTTCTCTCAGCTTTTCTGGGTGTGGCCAAAGAGCAAGGACCAGAGGAGCTCAGCTTGTGCACTGCACTAGCCAGATAGGCCAGTTTGGGCTGGAGCACATATGGAAACAGCTAGACTATGTTTGCTTCTGGGAAACTCCCCAATGCTATATGTTTCTAAAATTAGAAATCCTGGACAGAATTGTTTCTGCCTCAATATCATTAGTGTAAGGGACATGTGAAGCTTTTGGAGTTTTCACATAGTATTTTTTAATTTAATTTTTATTTATTTTTTGTTTTTTATTTGTATGATGTATCTACATCATTTATTTTATTTAATGCTGCATTTAGTTTTGTGAAATAATTTTATTTCTCCCTGTATTTGGTCCCTGGATTTCTTTTTTATTATCATTTTCAATCTTTCCTTTTCTCATTTTATTGCATTTCCCCCCTTATCTCTTCTTCCATCTGTTTACTCACACCACTTTCATTTTCATTCCTTATTGAATTATGTCCTGAAAATTTTTTGGCTATTTATTTATTTATTTAAAAATTTTTAAATTTGCTTTAATTAGTTATACATGACAATAGAATGTGTTTATTCACTTTGATAGATGGGATATAATTCCTCATTTTTCTGAGTGTACATGTTTCAGAATCATATTGGTCATGCAGTCACATATACACATACAGTAAAATTTCTGTTTCATTCTACAATCATTCCTATTCCTTTATCCACTCCCCACCCCTCCCTTCACTTCCCTCTACCTAATCTAAGGTAATGCTATTCTTCCCTAGTGCCTCCCAGCTTATTGTGAATTAGCATTCGCACATTAGAGAAAACATTCAGCGTTTGGTTTTGTTGGATTGGCTTATTGTGCTTAGCATGATATTCTCCAACTCCAACCATTTTCGGGCAAATGCCATAATTCTTCTCTTCTTTAAAGCTCAGTAATATTCCATGGACTATATATACCACATTTTCTTTATCCATTCATCTATTGAGGGACACCTAGGTTGGTTACATAATTCAGCTATTGTGAATTGAGCTGCTATAAACATTGATGTGGCTGTGTTACTATAGTATTCTGATTTTAAGTCCTTTAGATTTAAAACAAGAAATGGAATACCTGAGTCAAATGGTGGTTCTATTCCCAAATTTTTGAGGAATCTTGCAGTCCCACCAACAATGTATGAGTGTATCTTTTTCACCAAATCCTTGCCAACATTTATTGTTGCCTGTATTCTTGATGATTGTCATTCTGACAGGAGTGAGATAAAATCTTAGAGTAGTTTTGATTTGCATTTCTCTAATTGCTGGAGATATTTTTATCATCGATGCATGTATCTTTAGTCAAGTGTACATTATTATTTATACTCCTTTTCAGTTTGTAGTGTTTTAGAGATAATTAATTATATTTATTTTTTTAATAGTTGGCACATGTTTTCTTTTAAGATTAGAGTGTTGCCACAGGCTGTTCTCTTTCCTTAAAGAGATGCTGGTGAGTGACACTAGTACATGGGACATGCTCAGTGGCAGACTTGATGTTGAGATATGAACCTGCATAAGACATATTCCAAAGATAAATCTGCATAGTAGAAGGACATATGTAAAAGTGGACAAGAGGTCCACCCAAATGCATGCAAAACTTTAGCCTACTAACACACACAAGGAGACAAGATGACACTTTGAAAATTTTCATAATTTCCCAATAACTGCATCAATGTTCTTTTTTCTAATATCCACTGACATAGTAGGATTAAAAATATTTATTGATTCTATTGATTTCTTACATCAAGGGAATTGAACTAGGAAGTTATCATTTGTATCCTAATAGCAAAGGACTCATCCTTTTGATTTTGATTCTATTAACTGGCAGTTTTGTGTCTGATTTGGGCTCATTATCTGCCTCATCACAGACACTGGAGTCAAGAAAAAATGAAAGTTTTAACCTCTGCATGAATGAGAGACAATGTAAAAGGAAAATTTTAAGCCATTGGAAATGATGATGTCTTAACTTGAATGTGTACAATGACCACTTCATACTTTCAACTGGTTATTCCTAAGTCTGGAATTTATTCCGCATCATTTGAAAATGCTACACAGATAAAAGCAAACAATATTTTTAAATATTGCTGATTTGCTATGCTAAAGTTTACCTTTAAGCTGCCATGATTTCTAAAGCTACTTTCATTCATGGTCATTTAAATACTTTTAGACTTAAAAATTAAATTTTATATTTATACCCAAATGAGTATTCTTTAAAGTAATTTTACTTGGAGTAATTTATCTTCCAAAGCAAGAGAAAGATGAATAAACCAGAATTTTAACTTGACATATTTACATACCAGCTTCTGGTTATGTCCAGTTCCATCAGGTGTCTTATGGGTTTTAGACAACGATATGTCAGAATGTGACTTTTCTAAAAAACAGTATAGATTTATTAAACAGTTATAATGTGTAACAATCTGTGCAAATAAAAAGTAATAACATTTCTATCGTCCAAATTTTATTTATATTTAAGCTTACTTTTTGGTGAATAATTATTATTTTAAAACTTTTAAAATTGTTATTTGTATATGGATCTGAGGACAGTACCCAGGAACTTGTGTATCTTTGGCAGGAATTGTAGCACTTACTTTAATTCCTTATTCCAGGCCTTTTTATTTGAAGACAGGTTTTCTACAAAGTGCCCTGACTGGCTGAAAAAACTTCCCTTGGCCTGAATCAGTCTCCAAATATTTGCAATTACACACGTGTCCCTCTGGGCCCAGTATTCATATTGAGATCATTGAGGAGTAATTCTATTTAACCAGTACTTCATAACACCACTTGGGGAGACACTATGGGTTCAATGTATATAATAAGTCAGAAGTTCATCTACTCAAAGTAAAAGAAAATGTCATGAACAAAATTTAAATTACCAAGAAACAAGAAACATCATAGTGCCTACTATCTCTTCACCCAAATAATAAGGTTACAACAACCATTGGGCATCAATTTTTTTGTCCCAAGTGATCAATCCCATTACAACTTCATCAAAAGAATGCAGTGTTCCTTTCTGTTATTTTTCTTTCTTGACTTTTATCTTTTTGTTTTTATCTTTTTTTTTTCTATTAGGACACACACTGTTTGGTGAATGTTCTCTGACTCTCCTTATTATTCCAGACACAAATTGATTTTGCTCTTCCTAGGATTACCTCAGACAGTGAATCAGCTTTGGCACTGGAGAATAGCCTCTTGACCTGAAAATTATTCTTTTCCCTTTCTAGTCCCTTGGCTCCTACACTTGAAGGGGCTGCTTTCACATCATATTGTCTCAACAGTTTATTCATTTCCACACATAACTGAGTTTGTGGTAAAGCTGGAGGAGATAACAGGTGTCAGTTTGGTGTCCTTTCTAATGATAGATATGAACACTGACATAGGAGGGCAGTTTTGAGACAGAGGGAGGAAAATGGAGAGAGATTAGAAGGCTCTAGCATGATATAGAAGCAAGTGTTACAGGGGACAATATTTAGTAACCATGGGGACTGGTGAGAACATCCAGAGAACAGTGCCAGTAGGGAAATGCTAATGATGCAGAGGTAGGAAGAATTAGTATTCTGAATGTTTTCTAGAAATTTAAGAGGCTTTGATAGTCTCAGTGTAAAGAGGCTTGATGGTCATATATGCAGTGTAGTTAGACCACACTTAATGCTGTGGGTAGGGGATTGTGAGGGCATGCACATAAAAGCAGTGGAATAATGAGAAGGTAACAGAGCAGTGTGAAGTTCAAGCAGGCCTGAATTGAGGGAATGTTTCCAGAAATATAGAGGACAGAAAATTCCAATGATGTGTGTAGGATGACTCTAATTAAATGAACAATGTAAGAATCTGGGCTCCTTGGATGTGAGATTCTGGTCATGACTGTTACTTGAGATTTCCATTGAGATGTATAATAGTATAGAAGAAATATAAATGTTGCTCTCATTTGCCATGTAGTTTCTCCCATGACAATATCTTCCTAAGTTGAGGGAATTCATGTACATCCTTGGTGGGCAATTTTCCTTGAACCTGGATATATCAAGCTGACCAGTAATTCCATGAAGTCATTGGGTGAAACTCAGTGGAAAAGAAACTGCTTAAAATATTTGGATTCAGTCTCCAAAAATGTTTGGATTTAATCTCTTAGTCTAGATTGTTAGGAAAGAGTGTTCTCCCACAAACAGTGTTTATTTTATAGGAAATGAATAAATTAAAATTTGTGATACTCTATTGTGTGAATACTTCCTTTAGATATGACCAGATGTGGGTGAGGGGCATGGAATATAGTTTGCATATAGCCAAACAAATGTCCATGGAATTAGTAGATTTACTCAGTTTCATGGTAGAGTTTCTACTGTTTTCCAGATGTGCTTTTCCTGTGTTTCCCATACTGGTCTTGACCTACTGACTTCAAGAAAAATCTCTTTTCTTGGTCTCACAATCATCTGAGATGATAGTCCAGCTCTACCACAAGCTTTTTAAAACATGGGAGAGAAAGAAAAACCACCTCATAATCCTACAAACAGATATAATGTTGGAAATTTTAATTGTAGAAACAGCTGACTTAGTTCTTTTTTAACAATATTTTTATGCTTTTTCTGAAAAATTTTAATAGGTTGATACAAACATAGGCACTGATGTAATTAGGCCAAATTCCCTAAAAATATTTCATTAAAAAAGAAACGAGTGTAAAGTCCACTAGCATCTTAGATGTTTATTATAGTTCTTTGCAGAAAATTGTACTGCAAAAATTACCTGATTGTTTTGTCCAGGCTTCCCTCCTTGCTTTAATTGGAAGAAAATCTTTGGGTTTCATGGCATTTTCAATCTGCTTGCCAACAAAATAATTAGTAAATACTGAGTGCTTAATCCAGTTTTCAGTGAATAATTTAACATAAATAATATATTTAATGTAAATGATATATCATGTTATTATATATTATCATATACCATATATTACTTATTATTATATACATATATAATATTTTAGTTTAACATAAACAATGCAATATAAAATAACATACTTTAACATAAATAAAATAATTTAACACAAAAATAGAAGATGATTTACCTTCCAGGAATCACTTGAATCACGAGATACTGTAAAGCAAGCAACAACATTTGAATGTGACAAAACCACCATAATGTTCCTGCTGAATTACTGTAGAGCTGATTCTGGTAAAATTTACTTGATAAAATTTAGTTTGGCTTTAGGTGTTCTATGTTTCTTTCTTTTTTCATTTTTAGGACAGTCATATGACAGAGATGAAGACAAATCAGGAATATAAGTATAACAATACATGCAGTATCAACTCTATCATTACACTGAGGAAATCCACTAATTTACCAAATGTGAGAACATGTATCTGGTGAACATAAAAAATATAGCCAAGGGTACATATACCCAAATCCAGATGCAGAATTGTGGAGAACACAGTGATCTACAGTGAGATGAGTAAAGGAGAATAATTACAGTTTCAATGTCAAAGCTGGATTAAAAGAATAATAGCTGGATAAATTGTGTAAAATGGCTGAATTAATTGTGTAACCTTGAGTTAATGCTATTAGAATTATTTAATCTATTTTATTATAACTATATATCCTGTGCATCCATTTATCTTACATTTAGTAAGTCCAAATATATGATAGGAATTCAGGCTAAATAAACATCATATCCATCAAAGATTTTATATGAAATAATATGTCCAGATATCTACTTTTAGAAAAGCAGCTAATTCATGTATGTATGCATGCTTCTTTTTCAAAATATCTGAGTGGAACCCTGCTGAATTTTTTTTTTCCTCTATCTTATGGTGTCACCAATATCAAGTTTCCTGACCTACTCCCATGAAAAGATAAAAGTCCGAAGTGTAAGAAACAATATATGATAAACATAAAGAATTTAGATATGACATTCTAAAGGAAAAAGCTATCTGAAAGGTCACAGAATATCATATATCAGTAAACTTTTCTATTTCAAAGTTAGTGATATATATATATATATATATATATATATATATATATATATACTAAGAATAACTGTCTTGTTTCTCAAGGTATAAACTTAATAATGACTTTTGTTTACAAAATGAATCTGGTTTAGTAGATGTTGTCAGTTTTTCAAGTATTCATGGCCATGCTGCATTATCAGAAAATTAGTAGTCTAAGGATGAACATGAAGTTTAGTAATGCAAGTATATTCCTGGAATGCCCAAGGGCCAGTTTTTTATGTTGAGGGAAAAATAAATAGATAAAGAGACAAATAGCTACTTTTACAACAACAAATGCATCAACAATACTGATTCTCTTCTGAATATCTCACATGGATTCCACATACATTGTTGTGCCTGGTAGGTATGTGGGTAAGAAGTTTGTAGCTGCATGTTCCATGATAAAGTGAGATATACTAATAAAAACATAATCTGAAAGCTTGCAGAATGATAATATATCAGTAAACTCCCTTATTTCAATATCATTGACATACACACACACAAACACACACACACACACACACACACACACACACACCTGATTAATATCTTGGTGTTCAAGGACCAAACTCCCTAAAAAATTTAGGTGGAAAAAATGAGACTGGCATGGCATATCTTCAAAGTTATTCAAATATTCTCATAAAATGTCTAGCTGAAGAGAAAATTAGCTACCTGGAGATAAGAATTTATCTCAGTAATAAAGTACATTACTGGCAGGACCAGAGACAGGGTTTCATTTTAAAGCACTACTATAGTAGCAATAATAATAATAGAAAATTTAGTTTGTGACTAGGGTTGTAGTTTAGTGGTAGAGCACTTGCCTTGCATGCCTAAGGCACTGAGTTTAATCCTCCGCATCACTTAAAAATGAATAAATAAAACTAAAGATATTATGTCCATTTACAACTAAAAAAATAAAGCTAGGTTTCTCATCTGAATGAACCACATGGATGCCACATATATCAGGGTACCTGGTAGGTATGAAGGGGAGAAGTTGGTAGCTGCATGTTGCCCCAATTCTCCCAGTCCATACTGGTTCCAATTATCTCTGGACCAGGAATAGTCTCACCTTTGGTCTGAAGGCAGATAGACTGAAAGAAGCTGGGCTGCCTTCTCTCAGTTTCAATATGATTCCCTCCAAAATTACATAGAAAACTCTCTAGTTTCTACTGCATTTTTAGAAATTCTACTTCATTTTTCCCTTCTTTTTAAAATTTCCAAAGAAACTTCTAGAGGCTTGTGTTTGAAACTGTAAATTTTACATTCTTTGGATTGATTAATCCCACTCCTTCTTTTCTCGATATATAGGAAATGTATCATGGAAGTATAATGTGTATGTCTTTGTCTTTTTTAGGCCTTCTCCCTTTCCAAGATATATCCTCACAGGAAAGCAAGATGTATGCTTACACTTCATCTGCTTTCTGCTGAAGTATAGGAACAAATAGGGTTCATTTACATTTCCCAAAGACATCAGTTCCCAAGCTATGAACAATGTTGTCTGTGGATGAGGCTCATTGGAATGACCTTAGCAAATGAAAGGAAAGATCTGCTGCCTCAGAATGAGCTTCTGAACATGGTCCCCAACAGTCAATGCACAGTATTTTGAGATTCCTAGTGTGAACTTGGTCTTCTTCCACGTCTCAGACTTTAACATGAATTTATGTCTCAGTTCCTCCCTATGAAGTCCCTCTAAATGAAAGTCTAAATGGAGTCATAATATTTCGAAAGGGAATTTTAGATATCTGTGGTTTGGACATCACTCTATATCCATTCATATTTCTTTATAGTTCCCCATTTCTGTTTCTGTCATATATATATATATATATATATATATATATATATATATATATATATTGATGTTGTAGGTAGTAGAAACATGTTACATTCATTAAAATGTGTACATATATAATATTTTTTGCAAAAAGAGCTTAGGTCTGAGTGATTAGTTCTTCACTCCTCAAATTTTTTTTTCAAACCATACTAAGAAAGATTGAAATAATTTACTTATGCATTAATCAACATTTGAACTGGAAACTTGCATTTCTTCCCCATTTTGAAAACCCTGTTTTTATTTTCCTTCTGATAGGTAATTTGAATTTCCTTTCCTCCACTGAGAACAACTGCTCCGTTTTTTATTCATTGAGTCCCTTACTAACTACATGTCTCAATTTTCCTTTCTTCTTTCTCTGTTTTCAATTTTCCACTTTCCTGTGATCAAGGCATGAATAAAGTGCAATTCATAATTAAGTTCTTTAAGTAATATCCCTAATTTAATCTGAGCCTGAAATGTAATAAGATACCCACATAGTAACTTACTTTTTTCTTTCTAGTTATTTAAGAAAAACATTATTCAAACAATAAGAGTATACTAATGCTCATGAATGAAGGCAATATTCTCTCCAAAATATTTTGTAATTCATATATATTTATATATGTATTTTTTTTACCTTGTATATGTGCATTTTCTCTATACTTTTCACTTTGATGGGACACACCAGAATCACCAGAAGCACAAACTTCTGGCTGTTTGTCAGAAATACTCTGTAAAATTAATGTTAATAATGAGTTCTACAAAGATTTCATCATCACTCTTTAGTTATCACACTATTTCTAAGTGTAAAGTCATGGGAATTAAAAATTATACAAATATATTGTAGCAACCACACTTTCTAAAAGAAATGCCATCCAACACATTCCAGGTTAAGCTGAGTTCTTCTCTTCATCTGGCTGCTGATGGGGTAAAACATATATGGAGGATATAGGAAATGTTTTCCCTGGAAATATAGTCAGTGACATGCATATACCCCAAAAATTATCCTAAGTGTTTTATTAGCCAACTTCACATTCCCCATCAAACTATGCAACAGGAGAAAGATATTTAAAATTGTCTATACAAATGCATTTGATGTAATACAGAAAGCAAAATTTTTAACAGTGGATGCAATTTTTTGGTGTTAAATTATGAAGCTTGAAGTGATAAGAGATTTTATATTCTGTCAACTCGTGTAGGAATAAAACACTGTTGCACTGGCTTCCTTTGAGTCACCAGAACCTTTGAAAATTTCATATATATCAGTAAAATATTTATGGAGTTAAAATTGCATTTAGAAAAAGTAGGAGAAAGAAAAACGTGTCTATATTCTGCTTGAATGTAATGACACATGCAATTTGGATAGAATATGCAACTCTTTCATCAAAAAAAAAAAATAACAGGTATTCCAGTGGAGAAAGGAGGCAGCACAGATTCATAGAGCATTATGGACTATTTCCAGAAAAGAAAGTCAGTCAGATGAACCAGTGTGTTGCTACATAATGGAAAAAAAAAAAACCTGGTGTAGAAAAACACTGGAGAGCTACTACAGACAGCCTATGTATGACTAGATAAAACACAATATATTGGATTGTAAACAACAAATGCAATAAAAAAAAATAGACAGCAGTAATGCTAGGGGAAATTAGCTGGATAAAAGAGAGGAATATGCCTTCTGGTTGGTGAGGAGAATCTCCCAACCAGTTAAGAAATAGCAAAAAGCAATACATCTCTGAACAAGATATACAAATTGCTTACAAATTACAAAAAATTTCTGTGTTCAAAATATTCAGGGTGAAAACATCCAAAACTCCATTGATATTTCAGCTCACTCATTCAGAATAGCATTTATCTAGTACTCAAATTATAAGTGCTGGTGAGGATGGGGAGAATAAAGTATAATCATACACTGTGAGACTAAACTTAGGACTTCCACTATGGAAAGCAGTATGGGTATTCCTAAGAATAGTAGGAATATGACCACCATATAACCCACTTTTTCCACTTCTTGCCCTGCAACCCAACTTTATAAAACTAGCATCCTTGCTTAACACACGAACTTCAATGTTTGATGCTAGTCTCAATGAAAATATCACAGAAATAGCCATGTACCCCATCAACACAAGGATGTATAAAGAACATGTGGAGACACTGGACACTGAATTTGAGCAAACTAGTTTTCATAACATATCATTATATCAAAATGAATCTCCATATAATATATAGAATGGCCCTATAATTTCCAAAATATAAAAATTATAACATCAAAATCTCCCTCATTTTATTAAAGGATAACAATTTATAGGAAAAATATTCAATGTTATATAGATTATCCCCAACTCAAATTCAACATTTTCAGCAGAGGACAGTATTAGATTCTGCCTAATGTTTCAAGTAAAGTTGGATTCACTGCACAATCTTCTAAAGAGAATTGGATTATGTGTGCAGATGCCTCTTCACTCAGGTTCATTTATCTAGGCTTTCTTGTAGAGATAACAGAACAAAAAGGTCTTTCTTTTTTTAGACTTTCTAAGACTGAACTTTGTCTTTTAAAGCAGTGAGTTGAAGGCACCCACAATAAAAATCCTGGAAGATTTAGGTGAGGAAATGAGACATACATCTGCTGAGTGCTCTGTGCATGTAGAGCATAGCCCTGTGGTCTATCTAAACTGCATGAGGTCAATTCAAATGGGGTGGGGAGGTTGCAGCTCTGTAAAAAATAGTGCCAGGGATGTGTCTGGTTGAAAACTGGCTGCATGCAGAACCAAATACAGATATATTTGAGCAGATACATCAGGTATAGTCAACCAACTCTGCTGAGAGCATTTTGAATTGTTGCCTGATTGTTGACAACAAAATATTTGGAGGGTCTCCTTAGCAATTTCAGTAGAATCCTGAGGTCAAAACAATTTCAGAAAGGCCTTATTGTATGGACTCTCTGTATGAGAGATCAGGAACCACTGTAAGATGCAGTAGACAGCTTACCTCCAAGTATGTTGGATGTTAACACTGTATGAGCCTTGGGAATAGACTAGCAGGAATGTGCTGAAAACTCTGATCAAAAAATGTGTGTATGCCTGCTGAAGAGTTTGTAGAGTACAGGTCCACAGGGGTACTGCCTCTTTCAAAGGAGTCCTTTGAGAATAATGATAGTGTGAGAGAATGGCTGTTTGAGAATTCAATTGGCAGAAGAGTCCAGGCAATGTAGGGCAGAATTGGTTCCAGTGATAATTTCTAACATTCGCCAGAAGAAGTCACAGATTCTGCAAACATGCCATATCTGCCATGCTCCCAGAGTGTGCAAGGAAAACCCTTACAGACTTGGAGTATTGCACCCTCCAAGGTCTCTGACTGCAGAAATCCAGAAGATATCTTTGAATTACACTTGTCTTCGGCCTCCATGGACCACAGGACATGTCAGGCAGTTTCTACATTTGATAGACCTACATATCAAAGTACAAAACAAGTACTGAGGGTGAGTTTTGCTGTGCAACTTCAAAGTTCTCTCAGCTTTTCTGGGTGTGGCCAAAGAGCAAGGACCAGAGGAGCTCAGCTTGTGCACTGCACTAGCCAGATAGGCCAGTTTGGGCTGGAGCACATATGGAAACAGCTAGACTATGTTTGCTTCTGGGAAACTCCCCAATGCTATATGTTTCTAAAATTAGAAATCCTGGACAGAATTGTTTCTGCCTCAATATCATTAGTGTAAGGGACATGTGAAGCTTTTGGAGTTTTCACATAGTATTTTTTAATTTAATTTTTATTTATTTTTTGTTTTTTATTTGTATGATGTATCTACATCATTTATTTTATTTAATGCTGCATTTAGTTTTGTGAAATAATTTTATTTCTCCCTGTATTTGGTCCCTGGATTTCTTTTTTATTATCATTTTCAATCTTTCCTTTTCTCATTTTATTGCATTTCCCCCCTTATCTCTTCTTCCATCTGTTTACTCACACCACTTTCATTTTCATTCCTTATTGAATTATGTCCTGAAAATTTTTTGGCTATTTATTTATTTATTTAAAAATTTTTAAATTTGCTTTAATTAGTTATACATGACAATAGAATGTGTTTATTCACTTTGATAGATGGGATATAATTCCTCATTTTTCTGAGTGTACATGTTTCAGAATCATATTGGTCATGCAGTCACATATACACATACAGTAAAATTTCTGTTTCATTCTACAATCATTCCTATTCCTTTATCCACTCCCCACCCCTCCCTTCACTTCCCTCTACCTAATCTAAGGTAATGCTATTCTTCCCTAGTGCCTCCCAGCTTATTGTGAATTAGCATTCGCACATTAGAGAAAACATTCAGCGTTTGGTTTTGTTGGATTGGCTTATTGTGCTTAGCATGATATTCTCCAACTCCAACCATTTTCGGGCAAATGCCATAATTCTTCTCTTCTTTAAAGCTCAGTAATATTCCATGGACTATATATACCACATTTTCTTTATCCATTCATCTATTGAGGGACACCTAGGTTGGTTACATAATTCAGCTATTGTGAATTGAGCTGCTATAAACATTGATGTGGCTGTGTTACTATAGTATTCTGATTTTAAGTCCTTTAGATTTAAAACAAGAAATGGAATACCTGAGTCAAATGGTGGTTCTATTCCCAAATTTTTGAGGAATCTTGCAGTCCCACCAACAATGTATGAGTGTATCTTTTTCACCAAATCCTTGCCAACATTTATTGTTGCCTGTATTCTTGATGATTGTCATTCTGACAGGAGTGAGATAAAATCTTAGAGTAGTTTTGATTTGCATTTCTCTAATTGCTGGAGATATTTTTATCATCGATGCATGTATCTTTAGTCAAGTGTACATTATTATTTATACTCCTTTTCAGTTTGTAGTGTTTTAGAGATAATTAATTATATTTATTTTTTTAATAGTTGGCACATGTTTTCTTTTAAGATTAGAGTGTTGCCACAGGCTGTTCTCTTTCCTTAAAGAGATGCTGGTGAGTGACACTAGTACATGGGACATGCTCAGTGGCAGACTTGATGTTGAGATATGAACCTGCATAAGACATATTCCAAAGATAAATCTGCATAGTAGATGTAAAAGTGGACAAGAGGTCCACCCAAATGCATGCAAAACTTTAGCCTACTAACACACACAAGGAGACAAGATGACACTTTGAAAATTTTCATAATTTCCCAATAACTGCATCAATGTTCTTTTTTCTAATATCCACTGACATAGTAGGATTAAAAATATTTATTGATTCTATTGATTTCTTACATCAAGGGAATTGAACTAGGAAGTTATCATTTGTATCCTAATAGCAAAGGACTCATCCTTTTGATTTTGATTCTATTAACTGGCAGTTTTGTGTCTGATTTGGGCTCATTATCTGCCTCATCACAGACACTGGAGTCAAGAAAAAATGAAAGTTTTAACCTCTGCATGAATGAGAGACAATGTAAAAGGAAAATTTTAAGCCATTGGAAATGATGATGTCTTAACTTGAATGTGTACAATGACCACTTCATACTTTCAACTGGTTATTCCTAAGTCTGGAATTTATTCCGCATCATTTGAAAATGCTACACAGATAAAAGCAAACAATATTTTTAAATATTGCTGATTTGCTATGCTAAAGTTTACCTTTAAGCTGCCATGATTTCTAAAGCTACTTTCATTCATGGTCATTTAAATACTTTTAGACTTAAAAATTAAATTTTATATTTATACCCAAATGAGTATTCTTTAAAGTAATTTTACTTGGAGTAATTTATCTTCCAAAGCAAGAGAAAGATGAATAAACCAGAATTTTAACTTGACATATTTACATACCAGCTTCTGGTTATGTCCAGTTCCATCAGGTGTCTTATGGGTTTTAGACAACGATATGTCAGAATGTGACTTTTCTAAAAAAAAGTATAGATTTATTAAACAGTTATAATGTGTAACAATCTGTGCAAATAAAAAGTAATAACATTTCTATCGTCCAAATTTTATTTATATTTAAGCTTACTTTTTGGTGAATAATTATTATTTTAAAACTTTTAAAATTGTTATTTGTATATGGATCTGAGGACAGTACCCAGGAACTTGTGTATCTTTGGCAGGAATTGTAGCACTTACTTTAATTCCTTATTCCAGGCCTTTTTATTTGAAGACAGGTTTTCTACAAAGTGCCCTGACTGGCTGAAAAAACTTCCCTTGGCCTGAATCAGTCTCCAAATATTTGCAATTACACACGTGTCCCTCTGGGCCCAGTATTCATATTGAGATCATTGAGGAGTAATTCTATTTAACCAGTACTTCATAACACCACTTGGGGAGACACTATGGGTTCAATGTATATAATAAGTCAGAAGTTCATCTACTCAAAGTAAAAGAAAATGTCATGAACAAAATTTAAATTACCAAGAAACAAGAAACATCATAGTGCCTACTATCTCTTCACCCAAATAATAAGGTTACAACAACCATTGGGCATCAATTTTTTTGTCCCAAGTGATCAATCCCATTACAACTTCATCAAAAGAATGCAGTGTTCCTTTCTGTTATTTTTCTTTCTTGACTTTTATCTTTTTGTTTTTATCTTTTTTTTTTCTATTAGGACACACACTGTTTGGTGAATGTTCTCTGACTCTCCTTATTATTCCAGACACAAATTGATTTTGCTCTTCCTAGGATTACCTCAGACAGTGAATCAGCTTTGGCACTGGAGAATAGCCTCTTGACCTGAAAATTATTCTTTTCCCTTTCTAGTCCCTTGGCTCCTACACTTGAAGGGGCTGCTTTCACATCATATTGTCTCAACAGTTTATTCATTTCCACACATAACTGAGTTTGTGGTAAAGCTGGAGGAGATAACAGGTGTCAGTTTGGTGTCCTTTCTAATGATAGATATGAACACTGACATAGGAGGGCAGTTTTGAGACAGAGGGAGGAAAATGGAGAGAGATTAGAAGGCTCTAGCATGATATAGAAGCAAGTGTTACAGGGGACAATATTTAGTAACCATGGGGACTGGTGAGAACATCCAGAGAACAGTGCCAGTAGGGAAATGCTAATGATGCAGAGGTAGGAAGAATTAGTATTCTGAATGTTTTCTAGAAATTTAAGAGGCTTTGATAGTCTCAGTGTAAAGAGGCTTGATGGTCATATATGCAGTGTAGTTAGACCACACTTAATGCTGTGGGTAGGGGATTGTGAGGGCATGCACATAAAAGCAGTGGAATAATGAGAAGGTAACAGAGCAGTGTGAAGTTCAAGCAGGCCTGAATTGAGGGAATGTTTCCAGAAATATAGAGGACAGAAAATTCCAATGATGTGTGTAGGATGACTCTAATTAAATGAACAATGTAAGAATCTGGGCTCCTTGGATGTGAGATTCTGGTCATGACTGTTACTTGAGATTTCCATTGAGATGTATAATAGTATAGAAGAAATATAAATGTTGCTCTCATTTGCCATGTAGTTTCTCCCATGACAATATCTTCCTAAGTTGAGGGAATTCATGTACATCCTTGGTGGGCAATTTTCCTTGAACCTGGATATATCAAGCTGACCAGTAATTCCATGAAGTCATTGGGTGAAACTCAGTGGAAAAGAAACTGCTTAAAATATTTGGATTCAGTCTCCAAAAATGTTTGGATTTAATCTCTTAGTCTAGATTGTTAGGAAAGAGTGTTCTCCCACAAACAGTGTTTATTTTATAGGAAATGAATAAATTAAATTTTGTGATACTCTATTGTGTGAATACTTCCTTTAGATATGACCAGATGTGGGTGAGGGGCACGGAATATAGTTTGCATATAGCCAAACAAATGTCCATGGAATTAGTAGATTTACTCAGTTTCATGGTAGAGTTTCTACTGTTTTCCAGATGTGCTTTTCCTGTGTTTCCCATACTGGTCTTGACCTACTGACTTCAAGAAAAATCTCTTTTCTTGGTCTCACAATCATCTGAGATGATAGTCCAGCTCTACCACAAGCTTTTTAAAACATGGGAGAGAAAGAAAAACCACCTCATAATCCTACAAACAGATATAATGTTGGAAATTTTAATTGTAGAAACAGCTGACTTAGTTCTTTTTTAACAATATTTTTATGCTTTTTCTGAAAAATTTTAATAGGTTGATACAAACATAGGCACTGATGTAATTAGGCCAAATTCCCTAAAAATATTTCATTAAAAAAGAAACGAGTGTAAAGTCCACTAGCATCTTAGATGTTTATTATAGTTCTTTGCAGAAAATTGTACTGCAAAAATTACCTGATTGTTTTGTCCAGGCTTCCCTCCTTGCTTTAATTGGAAGAAAATCTTTGGGTTTCATGGCATTTTCAATCTGCTTGCCAACAAAATAATTAGTAAATACTGAGTGCTTAATCCAGTTTTCAGTGAATAATTTAACATAAATAATATATTTAATGTAAATGATATATCATGTTATTATATATTATCATATACCATATATTACTTATTATTATATACATATATAATATTTTAGTTTAACATAAACAATGCAATATAAAATAACATACTTTAACATAAATAAAATAATTTAACACAAAAATAGAAGATGATTTACCTTCCAGGAATCACTTGAATCACGAGATACTGTAAAGCAAGCAACAACATTTGAATGTGACAAAACCACCATAATGTTCCTGCTGAATTACTGTAGAGCTGATTCTGGTAAAATTTACTTGATAAAATTTAGTTTGGCTTTAGGTGTTCTATGTTTCTTTCTTTTTTCATTTTTAGGACAGTCATATGACAGAGATGAAGACAAATCAGGAATATAAGTATAACAATACATGCAGTATCAACTCTATCATTACACTGAGGAAATCCACTAATTTACCAAATGTGAGAACATGTATCTGGTGAACATAAAAAATATAGCCAAGGGTACATATACCCAAATCCAGATGCAGAATTGTGGAGAACACAGTGATCTACAGTGAGATGAGTAAAGGAGAATAATTACAGTTTCAATGTCAAAGCTGGATTAAAAGAATAATAGCTGGATAAATTGTGTAAAATGGCTGAATTAATTGTGTAACCTTGAGTTAATGCTATTAGAATTATTTAATCTATTTTATTATAACTATATATCCTGTGCATCCATTTATCTTACATTTAGTAAGTCCAAATATATGATAGGAATTCAGGCTAAATAAACATCATATCCATCAAAGATTTTATATGAAATAATATGTCCAGATATCTACTTTTAGAAAAGCAGCTAATTCATGTATGTATGCATGCTTCTTTTTCAAAATATCTGTGTGGAACCCTGCTGAATTTTTTTTTCCTCTATCTTCTGGTGTCACCAATATCAAGTTTCTTGACCTACTCCCATGAAAAGATAAAAGTCCGAAGTGTAAGAAACAATATATGATAAACATAAAGAATTTAGATATGACATTCTAAAGGAAAAAGCTATCTGAAAGGTCACAGAATATCATATATCAGTAAACTTTTCTATTTCAAAGTTAGTGATATATATATATATATATATATATATATATATATACTAAGAATAACTGTCTTGTTTCTCAAGGTATAAACTTAATAATGACTTTTGTTTACAAAATGAATCTGGTTTAGTAGATGTTGTCAGTTTTTCAAGTATTCATGGCCATGCTGCATTATCAGAAAATTAGTAGTCTAAGGATGAACATGAAGTTTAGTAATGCAAGTATATTCCTGGAATGCCCAAGGGCCAGTTTTTTATGTTGAGGGAAAAATAAATAGATAAAGAAACAAATAGCTACTTTTACAACAACAAATGCATCAACAATACTGATTCTCTTCTGAATATCTCACATGGATTCCACATACATTGTTGTGCCTGGTAGGTATGTGGGTAAGAAGTTTGTAGCTGCATGTTCCATGATAAAGTGAGATATACTAATAAAAACATAATCTGAAAGCTTGCAGAATGATAATATATCAGTAAACTCCCTTATTTCAATATCATTGACATACACACACACAAACACACACACACACACACACACACACACACACACACACACACCTGATTAATATCTTGGTGTTCAAGGACCAAACTCCCTAAAAAATTTAGGTGGAAAAAATGAGACTGGCATGGCATATCTTCAAAGTTATTCAAATATTCTCATAAAATGTCTAGCTGAAGAGAAAATTAGCTACCTGGAGATAAGAATTTATCTCAGTAATAAAGTACATTACTGGCAGGACCAGAGACAGGGTTTCATTTTAAAGCACTACTATAGTAGCAATAATAATAATAGAAAATTTAGTTTGTGACTAGGGTTGTAGTTTAGTGGTAGAGCACTTGCCTTGCATGCCTAAGGCACTGAGTTTAATCCTCCGCATCACTTAAAAATGAATAAATAAAACTAAAGATATTATGTCCATTTACAACTAAAAAAATAAAGCTAGGTTTCTCATCTGAATGAACCACATGGATGCCACATATATCAGGGTACCTGGTAGGTATGAAGGGGAGAAGTTGGTAGCTGCATGTTGCCCCAATTCTCCCAGTCCATACTGGTTCCAATTATCTCTGGACCAGGAATAGTCTCACCTTTGGTCTGAAGGCAGATAGACTGAAAGAAGCTGGGCTGCCTTCTCTCAGTTTCAATATGATTCCCTCCAAAATTACATAGAAAACTCTCTAGTTTCTACTGCATTTTTAGAAATTCTACTTCATTTTTCCCTTCTTTTTAAAATTTCCAAAGAAACTTCTAGAGGCTTGTGTTTGAAACTGTAAATTTTACATTCTTTGGATTGATTAATCCCACTCCTTCTTTTCTCGATATATAGGAAATGTATCATGGAAGTATAATGTGTATGTCTTTGTCTTTTTTAGGCCTTCTCCCTTTCCAAGATATATCCTCACAGGAAAGCAAGATGTATGCTTACACTTCATCTGCTTTCTGCTGAAGTATAGGAACAAATAGGGTTCATTTACATTTCCCAAAGACATCAGTTCCCAAGCTATGAACAATGTTGTCTGTGGATGAGGCTCATTGGAATGACCTTAGCAAATGAAAGGAAAGATCTGCTGCCTCAGAATGAGCTTCTGAACATGGTCCCCAACAGTCAATGCACAGTATTTTGAGATTCCCAGTGTGAACTTGGTCTTCTTCCACGTCTCAGACTTTAACATGAATTTATGTCTCAGTTCCTCCCTATGAAGTCCCTCTAAATGAAAGTCTAAATGGAGTCATAATATTTCGAAAGGGAATTTTAGATATCTGTGGTTTGGACATCACTCTATATCCATTCATATTTCTTTATAGTTCCCCATTTCTGTTTCTGTCATATATATATATATATATATATATATATATATATATATATAGATGTTGTAGGTAGTAGAAACATGTTACATTCATTAAAATGTGTACATATATAATATTTTTTGCAAAAAGAGCTTAGGTCTGAGTGATTAGTTCTTCACTCCTCAAATTTTTTTTTCAAACCATACTAAGAAAGATTGAAATAATTTACTTATGCATTAATCAACATTTGAACTGGAAACTTGCATTTCTTCCCCATTTTGAAAACCCTGTTTTTATTTTCCTTCTGATAGGTAATTTGAATTTCCTTTCCTCCACTGAGAACAACTGCTCCGTTTTTTATTCATTGAGTCCCTTACTAACTACATGTCTCAATTTTCCTTTCTTCTTTCTCTGTTTTCAATTTTCCACTTTCCTGTGATCAAGGCATGAATAAAGTGCAATTCATAATTAAGTTCTTTAAGTAATATCCCTAATTTAATCTGAGCCTGAAATGTAATAAGATACCCACATAGTAACTTACTTTTTTCTTTCTAGTTATTTAAGAAAAACATTATTCAAACAATAAGAGTATACTAATGCTCATGAATGAAGGCAATATTCTCTCCAAAATATTTTGTAATTCATATATATTTATATATGTATTTTTTTTACCTTGTATATGTGCATTTTCTCTATACTTTTCACTTTGATGGGACACACCAGAATCACCAGAAGCACAAACTTCTGGCTGTTTGTCAGAAATACTCTGTAAAATTAATGTTAATAATGAGTTCTACAAAGATTTCATCATCACTCTTTAGTTATCACACTATTTCTAAGTGTAAAGTCATGGGAATTAAAAATTATACAAATATATTGTAGCAACCACACTTTCTAAAAGAAATGCCATCCAACACATTCCAGGTTAAGCTGAGTTCTTCTCTTCATCTGGCTGCTGATGGGGTAAAACATATATGGAGGATATAGGAAATGTTTTCCCTGGAAATATAGTCAGTGACATGCATATACCCCAAAAATTATCCTAAGTGTTTTATTAGCCAACTTCACATTCCCCATCAAACTATGCAACAGGAGAAAGATATTTAAAATTGTCTATACAAATGCATTTGATGTAATACAGAAAGCAAAATTTTTAACAGTGGATGCAATTTTTTGGTGTTAAATTATGAAGCTTGAAGTGATAAGAGATTTTATATTCTGTCAACTCGTGTAGGAATAAAACACTGTTGCACTGGCTTCCTTTGAGTCACCAGAACCTTTGAAAATTTCATATATATCAGTAAAATATTTATGGAGTTAAAATTGCATTTAGAAAAAGTAGGAGAAAGAAAAACGTGTCTATATTCTGCTTGAATGTAATGACACATGCAATTTGGATAGAATATGCAACTCTTTCATCAAAAAAAAAAAAAATAACAGGTATTCCAGTGGAGAAAGGAGGCAGCACAGATTCATAGAGCATTATGGACTATTTCCAGAAAAGAAAGTCAGTCAGATGAACCAGTGTGTTGCTACATAATGGAAAAAAAAAAAACCTGGTGTAGAAAAACACTGGAGAGCTACTACAGACAGCCTATGTATGACTAGATAAAACACAATATATTGGATTGTAAACAACAAATGCAATAAAAAAAAAATAGACAGCAGTAATGCTAGGGGAAATTAGCTGGATAAAAGAGAGGAATATGCCTTCTGGTTGGTGAGGAGAATCTCCCAACCAGTTAAGAAATAGCAAAAAGCAATACATCTCTGAACAAGATATACAAATTGCTTACAAATTACAAAAAATTTCTGTGTTCAAAATATTCAGGGTGAAAACATCCAAAACTCCATTGATATTTCAGCTCACTCATTCAGAATAGCATTTATCTAGTACTCAAATTATAAGTGCTGGTGAGGATGGGGAGAATAAAGTATAATCATACACTGTGAGACTAAACTTAGGACTTCCACTATGGAAAGCAGTATGGGTATTCCTAAGAATAGTAGGAATATGACCACCATATAACCCACTTTTTCCACTTCTTGCCCTGCAACCCAACTTTATAAAACTAGCATCCTTGCTTAACACACGAACTTCAATGTTTGATGCTAGTCTCAATGAAAATATCACAGAAATAGCCATGTACCCCATCAACACAAGGATGTATAAAGAACATGTGGAGACACTGGACACTGAATTTGAGCAAACTAGTTTTCATAACATATCATTATATCAAAATGAATCTCCATATAATATATAGAATGGCCCTATAATTTCCAAAATATAAAAATTATAACATCAAAATCTCCCTCATTTTATTAAAGGATAACAATTTATAGGAAAAATATTCAATGTTATATAGATTATCCCCAACTCAAATTCAACATTTTCAGCAGAGGACAGTATTAGATTCTGCCTAATGTTTCAAGTAAAGTTGGATTCACTGCACAATCTTCTAAAGAGAATTGGATTATGTGTGCAGATGCCTCTTCACTCAGGTTCATTTATCTAGGCTTTCTTGTAGAGATAACAGAACAAAAAGGTCTTTCTTTTTTTAGACTTTCTAAGACTGAACTTTGTCTTTTAAAGCAGTGAGTTGAAGGCACCCACAATAAAAATCCTGGAAGATTTAGGTGAGGAAATGAGACATACATCTGCTGAGTGCTCTGTGCATGTAGAGCATAGCCCTGTGGTCTATCTAAACTGCATGAGGTCAATTCAAATGGGGTGGGGAGGTTGCAGCTCTGTAAAAAATAGTGCCAGGGATGTGTCTGGTTGAAAACTGGCTGCATGCAGAACCAAATACAGATATATTTGAGCAGATACATCAGGTATAGTCAACCAACTCTGCTGAGAGCATTTTGAATTGTTGCCTGATTGTTGACAACAAAATATTTGGAGGGTCTCCTTAGCAATTTCAGTAGAATCCTGAGGTCAAAACAATTTCAGAAAGGCCTTATTGTATGGACTCTCTGTATGAGAGATCAGGAACCACTGTAAGATGCAGTAGACAGCTTACCTCCAAGTATGTTGGATGTTAACACTGTATGAGCCTTGGGAATAGACTAGCAGGAATGTGCTGAAAACTCTGATCAAAAAATGTGTGTATGCCTGCTGAAGAGTTTGTAGAGTACAGGTCCACAGGGGTACTGCCTCTTTCAAAGGAGTCCTTTGAGAATAATGATAGTGTGAGAGAATGGCTGTTTGAGAATTCAATTGGCAGAAGAGTCCAGGCAATGTAGGGCAGAATTGGTTCCAGTGATAATTTCTAACATTCGCCAGAAGAAGTCACAGATTCTGCAAACATGCCATATCTGCCATGCTCCCAGAGTGTGCAAGGAAAACCCTTACAGACTTGGAGTATTGCACCCTCCAAGGTCTCTGACTGCAGAAATCCAGAAGATATCTTTGAATTACACTTGTCTTCGGCCTCCATGGACCACAGGACATGTCAGGCAGTTTCTACATTTGATAGACCTACATATCAAAGTACAAAACAAGTACTGAGGGTGAGTTTTGCTGTGCAACTTCAAAGTTCTCTCAGCTTTTCTGGGTGTGGCCAAAGAGCAAGGACCAGAGGAGCTCAGCTTGTGCACTGCACTAGCCAGATAGGCCAGTTTGGGCTGGAGCACATATGGAAACAGCTAGACTATGTTTGCTTCTGGGAAACTCCCCAATGCTATATGTTTCTAAAATTAGAAATCCTGGACAGAATTGTTTCTGCCTCAATATCATTAGTGTAAGGGACATGTGAAGCTTTTGGAGTTTTCACATAGTATTTTTTAATTTAATTTTTATTTATTTTTTGTTTTTTATTTGTATGATGTATCTACATCATTTATTTTATTTAATGCTGCATTTAGTTTTGTGAAATAATTTTATTTCTCCCTGTATTTGGTCCCTGGATTTCTTTTTTATTATCATTTTCAATCTTTCCTTTTCTCATTTTATTGCATTTCCCCCCTTATCTCTTCTTCCATCTGTTTACTCACACCACTTTCATTTTCATTCCTTATTGAATTATGTCCTGAAAATTTTTTGGCTATTTATTTATTTATTTAAAAATTTTTAAATTTGCTTTAATTAGTTATACATGACAATAGAATGTGTTTATTCACTTTGATAGATGGGATATAATTCCTCATTTTTCTGAGTGTACATGTTTCAGAATCATATTGGTCATGCAGTCACATATACACATACAGTAAAATTTCTGTTTCATTCTACAATCATTCCTATTCCTTTATCCACTCCCCACCCCTCCCTTCACTTCCCTCTACCTAATCTAAGGTAATGCTATTCTTCCCTAGTGCCTCCCAGCTTATTGTGAATTAGCATTCGCACATTAGAGAAAACATTCAGCGTTTGGTTTTGTTGGATTGGCTTATTGTGCTTAGCATGATATTCTCCAACTCCAACCATTTTCGGGCAAATGCCATAATTCTTCTCTTCTTTAAAGCTCAGTAATATTCCATGGACTATATATACCACATTTTCTTTATCCATTCATCTATTGAGGGACACCTAGGTTGGTTACATAATTCAGCTATTGTGAATTGAGCTGCTATAAACATTGATGTGGCTGTGTTACTATAGTATTCTGATTTTAAGTCCTTTAGATTTAAAACAAGAAATGGAATACCTGAGTCAAATGGTGGTTCTATTCCCAAATTTTTGAGGAATCTTGCAGTCCCACCAACAATGTATGAGTGTATCTTTTTCACCAAATCCTTGCCAACATTTATTGTTGCCTGTATTCTTGATGATTGTCATTCTGACAGGAGTGAGATAAAATCTTAGAGTAGTTTTGATTTGCATTTCTCTAATTGCTGGAGATATTTTTATCATCGATGCATGTATCTTTAGTCAAGTGTACATTATTATTTATACTCCTTTTCAGTTTGTAGTGTTTTAGAGATAATTAATTATATTTATTTTTTTAATAGTTGGCACATGTTTTCTTTTAAGATTAGAGTGTTGCCACAGGCTGTTCTCTTTCCTTAAAGAGATGCTGGTGAGTGACACTAGTACATGGGACATGCTCAGTGGCAGACTTGATGTTGAGATATGAACCTGCATAAGACATATTCCAAAGATAAATCTGCATAGTAGAAGGACATATGTAAAAGTGGACAAGAGGTCCACCCAAATGCATGCAAAACTTTAGCCTACTAACACACACAAGGAGACAAGATGACACTTTGAAAATTTTCATAATTTCCCAATAACTGCATCAATGTTCTTTTTTCTAATATCCACTGACATAGTAGGATTAAAAATATTTATTGATTCTATTGATTTCTTACATCAAGGGAATTGAACTAGGAAGTTATCATTTGTATCCTAATAGCAAAGGACTCATCCTTTTGATTTTGATTCTATTAACTGGCAGTTTTGTGTCTGATTTGGGCTCATTATCTGCCTCATCACAGACACTGGAGTCAAGAAAAAATGAAAGTTTTAACCTCTGCATGAATGAGAGACAATGTAAAAGGAAAATTTTAAGCCATTGGAAATGATGATGTCTTAACTTGAATGTGTACAATGACCACTTCATACTTTCAACTGGTTATTCCTAAGTCTGGAATTTATTCCGCATCATTTGAAAATGCTACACAGATAAAAGCAAACAATATTTTTAAATATTGCTGATTTGCTATGCTAAAGTTTACCTTTAAGCTGCCATGATTTCTAAAGCTACTTTCATTCATGGTCATTTAAATACTTTTAGACTTAAAAATTAAATTTTATATTTATACCCAAATGAGTATTCTTTAAAGTAATTTTACTTGGAGTAATTTATCTTCCAAAGCAAGAGAAAGATGAATAAACCAGAATTTTAACTTGACATATTTACATACCAGCTTCTGGTTATGTCCAGTTCCATCAGGTGTCTTATGGGTTTTAGACAACGATATGTCAGAATGTGACTTTTCTAAAAAAAAGTATAGATTTATTAAACAGTTATAATGTGTAACAATCTGTGCAAATAAAAAGTAATAACATTTCTATCGTCCAAATTTTATTTATATTTAAGCTTACTTTTTGGTGAATAATTATTATTTTAAAACTTTTAAAATTGTTATTTGTATATGGATCTGAGGACAGTACCCAGGAACTTGTGTATCTTTGGCAGGAATTGTAGCACTTACTTTAATTCCTTATTCCAGGCCTTTTTATTTGAAGACAGGTTTTCTACAAAGTGCCCTGACTGGCTGAAAAAACTTCCCTTGGCCTGAATCAGTCTCCAAATATTTGCAATTACACACGTGTCCCTCTGGGCCCAGTATTCATATTGAGATCATTGAGGAGTAATTCTATTTAACCAGTACTTCATAACACCACTTGGGGAGACACTATGGGTTCAATGTATATAATAAATCAGAAGTTCATCTACTCAAAGTAAAAGAAAATGTCATGAACAAAATTTAAATTACCAAGAAACAAGAAACATCATAGTGCCTACTATCTCTTCACCCAAATAATAAGGTTACAACAACCATTGGGCATCAATTTTTTTGTCCCAAGTGATCAATCCCATTACAACTTCATCAAAAGAATGCAGTGTTCCTTTCTGTTATTTTTCTTTCTTGACTTTTATCTTTTTGTTTTTATCTTTTTTTTTTTTCTATTAGGACACACACTGTTTGATGAATGTTCTCTGACTCTCCTTATTATTCCAGACACAAATTGATTTTGCTCTTCCTAGGATTACCTCAGACAGTGAATCAGCTTTGGCACTGGAGAATAGCCTCTTGACCTGAAAATTATTCCTTTTCCTTTCTAGTCCCTTGGCTCCTACACTTGAAGGGGCTGCTTTCACATCATATTGTCTCAACAGTTTATTCATTTCCACACATAACTGAGTTTGTGGTAAAGCTGGAGGAGATAACAGGTGTCAGTTTGGTGTCCTTTCTAATGATAGATATGAACACTGACATAGGAGGGCAGTTTTGAGACAGAGGGAGGAAAATGGAGAGAGATTAGAAGGCTCTAGCATGATATAGAAGCAAGTGTTACAGGGGACAATATTTAGTAACCATGGGGACTGGTGAGAACATCCAGAGAACAGTGCCAGTAGGGAAATGCTAATGATGCAGAGGTAGGAAGAATTAGTATTCTGAATGTTTTCTAGAAATTTAAGAGGCTTTGATAGTCTCAGTGTAAAGAGGCTTGATGGTCATATATGCAGTGTAGTTAGACCACACTTAATGCTGTGGGTAGGGGATTGTGAGGGCATGCACATAAAAGCAGTGGAATAATGAGAAGGTAACAGAGCAGTGTGAAGTTCAAGCAGGCCTGAATTGAGGGAATGTTTCCAGAAATATAGAGGACAGAAAATTCCAATGATGTGTGTAGGATGACTCTAATTAAATGAACAATGTAAGAATCTGGGCTCCTTGGATGTGAGATTCTGGTCATGACTGTTACTTGAGATTTCCATTGAGATGTATAATAGTATAGAAGAAATATAAATGTTGCTCTCATTTGCCATGTAGTTTCTCCCATGACAATATCTTCCTAAGTTGAGGGAATTCATGTACATCCTTGGTGGGCAATTTTCCTTGAACCTGGATATATCAAGCTGACCAGTAATTCCATGAAGTCATTGGGTGAAACTCAGTGGAAAAGAAACTGCTTAAAATATTTGGATTCAGTCTCCAAAAATGTTTGGATTTAATCTCTTAGTCTAGATTGTTAGGAAAGAGTGTTCTCCCACAAACAGTGTTTATTTTATAGGAAATGAATAAATTAAATTTTGTGATACTCTATTGTGTGAATACTTCCTTTAGATATGACCAGATGTGGGTGAGGGGCATGGAATATAGTTTGCATATAGCCAAACAAATGTCCATGGAATTAGTAGATTTACTCAGTTTCATGGTAGAGTTTCTACTGTTTTCCAGATGTGCTTTTCCTGTGTTTCCTATACTGGTCTTGACCTACTGACTTCAAGAAAAATCTCTTTTCTTGGTCTCACAATCATCTGAGATGATAGTCCAGCTCTACCACAAGCTTTTTAAAACATGGGAGAGAAAGAAAAACCACCTCATAATCCTACAAACAGATATAATGTTGGAAATTTTAATTGTAGAAACAGCTGACTTAGTTCTTTTTTAACAATATTTTTATGCTTTTTCTGAAAAATTTTAATAGGTTGATACAAACATAGGCACTGATGTAATTAGGCCAAATTCCCTAAAAATATTTCATTAAAAAAGAAACGAGTGTAAAGTCCACTAGCATCTTAGATGTTTATTATAGTTCTTTGCAGAAAATTGTACTGCAAAAATTACCTGATTGTTTTGTCCAGGCTTCCCTCCTTGCTTTAATTGGAAGAAAATCTTTGGGTTTCATGGCATTTTCAATCTGCTTGCCAACAAAATAATTAGTAAATACTGAGTGCTTAATCCAGTTTTCAGTGAATAATTTAACATAAATAATATATTTAATGTAAATGATATATCATGTTATTATATATTATCATATACCATATATTACTTATTATTATATACATATATAATATTTTAGTTTAACATAAACAATGCAATATAAAATAACATACTTTAACATAAATAAAATAATTTAACACAAAAATAGAAGATGATTTACCTTCCAGGAATCACTTGAATCACGAGATACTGTAAAGCAAGCAACAACATTTGAATGTGACAAAACCACCATAATGTTCCTGCTGAATTACTGTAGAGCTGATTCTGGTAAAATTTACTTGATAAAATTTAGTTTGGCTTTAGGTGTTCTATGTTTCTTTCTTTTTTCATTTTTAGGACAGTCATATGACAGAGATGAAGACAAATCAGGAATATAAGTATAACAATACATGCAGTATCAACTCTATCATTACACTGAGGAAATCCACTAATTTACCAAATGTGAGAACATGTATCTGGTGAACATAAAAAATATAGCCAAGGGTACATATACCCAAATCCAGATGCAGAATTGTGGAGAACACAGTGATCTACAGTGAGATGAGTAAAGGAGAATAATTACAGTTTCAATGTCAAAGCTGGATTAAAAGAATAATAGCTGGATAAATTGTGTAAAATGGCTGAATTAATTGTGTAACCTTGAGTTAATGCTATTAGAATTATTTAATCTATTTTATTATAACTATATATCCTGTGCATCCATTTATCTTACATTTAGTAAGTCCAAATATATGATAGGAATTCAGGCTAAATAAACATCATATCCATCAAAGATTTTATATGAAATAATATGTCCAGATATCTACTTTTAGAAAAGCAGCTAATTCATGTATGTATGCATGCTTCTTTTTCAAAATATCTGAGTGGAACCCTGCTGAATTTTTTTTTTCCTCTATCTTATGGTGTCACCAATATCAAGTTTCCTGACCTACTCCCATGAAAAGATAAAAGTCCGAAGTGTAAGAAACAATATATGATAAACATAAAGAATTTAGATATGACATTCTAAAGGAAAAAGCTATCTGAAAGGTCACAGAATATCATATATCAGTAAACTTTTCTATTTCAAAGTTAGTGATATATATATATATATATATATATATATATATATATATATATATACTAAGAATAACTGTCTTGTTTCTCAAGGTATAAACTTAATAATGACTTTTGTTTACAAAATGAATCTGGTTTAGTAGATGTTGTCAGTTTTTCAAGTATTCATGGCCATGCTGCATTATCAGAAAATTAGTAGTCTAAGGATGAACATGAAGTTTAGTAATGCAAGTATATTCCTGGAATGCCCAAGGGCCAGTTTTTTATGTTGAGGGAAAAATAAATAGATAAAGAGACAAATAGCTACTTTTACAACAACAAATGCATCAACAATACTGATTCTCTTCTGAATATCTCACATGGATTCCACATACATTGTTGTGCCTGGTAGGTATGTGGGTAAGAAGTTTGTAGCTGCATGTTCCATGATAAAGTGAGATATACTAATAAAAACATAATCTGAAAGCTTGCAGAATGATAATATATCAGTAAACTCCCTTATTTCAATATCATTGACATACACACACACAAACACACACACACACACACACACACACACACACACACACCTGATTAATATCTTGGTGTTCAAGGACCAAACTCCCTAAAAAATTTAGGTGGAAAAAATGAGACTGGCATGGCATATCTTCAAAGTTATTCAAATATTCTCATAAAATGTCTAGCTGAAGAGAAAATTAGCTACCTGGAGATAAGAATTTATCTCAGTAATAAAGTACATTACTGGCAGGACCAGAGACAGGGTTTCATTTTAAAGCACTACTATAGTAGCAATAATAATAATAGAAAATTTAGTTTGTGACTAGGGTTGTAGTTTAGTGGTAGAGCACTTGCCTTGCATGCCTAAGGCACTGAGTTTAATCCTCCGCATCACTTAAAAATGAATAAATAAAACTAAAGATATTATGTCCATTTACAACTAAAAAAATAAAGCTAGGTTTCTCATCTGAATGAACCACATGGATGCCACATATATCAGGGTACCTGGTAGGTATGAAGGGGAGAAGTTGGTAGCTGCATGTTGCCCCAATTCTCCCAGTCCATACTGGTTCCAATTATCTCTGGACCAGGAATAGTCTCACCTTTGGTCTGAAGGCAGATAGACTGAAAGAAGCTGGGCTGCCTTCTCTCAGTTTCAATATGATTCCCTCCAAAATTACATAGAAAACTCTCTAGTTTCTACTGCATTTTTAGAAATTCTACTTCATTTTTCCCTTCTTTTTAAAATTTCCAAAGAAACTTCTAGAGGCTTGTGTTTGAAACTGTAAATTTTACATTCTTTGGATTGATTAATCCCACTCCTTCTTTTCTTGATATATAGGAAATGTATCATGGAAGTATAATGTGTATGTCTTTGTCTTTTTTAGGCCTTCTCCCTTTCCAAGATATATCCTCACAGGAAAGCAAGATGTATGCTTACACTTCATCTGCTTTCTGCTGAAGTATAGGAACAAATAGGGTTCATTTACATTTCCCAAAGACATCAGTTCCCAAGCTATGAACAATGTTGTCTGTGGATGAGGCTCATTGGAATGACCTTAGCAAAGGAAAGGAAAGATCTGCTGCCTCAGAATGAGCTTCTGAACATGGTCCCCAACAGTCAATGCACAGTATTTTGAGATTCCTAGTGTGAACTTGGTCTTCTTCCACGTCTCAGACTTTAACATGAATTTATGTCTCAGTTCCTCCCTATGAAGTCCCTCTAAATGAAAGTCTAAATGGAGTCATAATATTTCGAAAGGGAATTTTAGATATCTGTGGTTTGGACATCACTCTATATCCATTCATATTTCTTTATAGTTCCCCATTTCTGTTTCTGTCATATATATATATATATATATATATATATATATATATATTGATGTTGTAGGTAGTAGAAACATGTTACATTCATTAAAATGTGTACATATATAATATTTTTTGCAAAAAGAGCTTAGGTCTGAGTGATTAGTTCTTCACTCCTCAAATTTTTTTTTCAAACCATACTAAGAAAGATTGAAATAATTTACTTATGCATTAATCAACATTTGAACTGGAAACTTGCATTTCTTCCCCATTTTGAAAACCCTGTTTTTATTTTCCTTCTGATAGGTAATTTGAATTTCCTTTCCTCCACTGAGAACAACTGCTCCGTTTTTTATTCATTGAGTCCCTTACTAACTACATGTCTCAATTTTCCTTTCTTCTTTCTCTGTTTTCAATTTTCCACTTTCCTGTGATCAAGGCATGAATAAAGTGCAATTCATAATTAAGTTCTTTAAGTAATATCCCTAATTTAATCTGAGCCTGAAATGTAATAAGATACCCACATAGTAACTTACTTTTTTCTTTCTAGTTATTTAAGAAAAACATTATTCAAACAATAAGAGTATACTAATGCTCATGAATGAAGGCAATATTCTCTCCAAAATATTTTGTAATTCATATATATTTATATATGTATTTTTTTTACCTTGTATATGTGCATTTTCTCTATACTTTTCACTTTGATGGGACACACCAGAATCACCAGAAGCACAAACTTCTGGCTGTTTGTCAGAAATACTCTGTAAAATTAATGTTAATAATGAGTTCTACAAAGATTTCATCATCACTCTTTAGTTATCACACTATTTCTAAGTGTAAAGTCATGGGAATTAAAAATTATACAAATATATTGTAGCAACCACACTTTCTAAAAGAAATGCCATCCAACACATTCCAGGTTAAGCTGAGTTCTTCTCTTCATCTGGCTGCTGATGGGGTAAAACATATATGGAGGATATAGGAAATGTTTTCCCTGGAAATATAGTCAGTGACATGCATATACCCCAAAAATTATCCTAAGTGTTTTATTAGCCAACTTCACATTCCCCATCAAACTATGCAACAGGAGAAAGATATTTAAAATTGTCTATACAAATGCATTTGATGTAATACAGAAAGCAAAATTTTTAACAGTGGATGCAATTTTTTGGTGTTAAATTATGAAGCTTGAAGTGATAAGAGATTTTATATTCTGTCAACTCGTGTAGGAATAAAACACTGTTGCACTGGCTTCCTTTGAGTCACCAGAACCTTTGAAAATTTCATATATATCAGTAAAATATTTATGGAGTTAAAATTGCATTTAGAAAAAGTAGGAGAAAGAAAAACGTGTCTATATTCTGCTTGAATGTAATGACACATGCAATTTGGATAGAATATGCAACTCTTTCATCAAAAAAAAAAAAATAACAGGTATTCCAGTGGAGAAAGGAGGCAGCACAGATTCATAGAGCATTATGGACTATTTCCAGAAAAGAAAGTCAGTCAGATGAACCAGTGTGTTGCTACATAATGGAAAAAAAAAAACCTGGTGTAGAAAAACACTGGAGAGCTACTACAGACAGCCTATGTATGACTAGATAAAACACAATATATTGGATTGTAAACAACAAATGCAATAAAAAAAATAGACAGCAGTAATGCTAGGGGAAATTAGCTGGATAAAAGAGAGGAATATGCCTTCTGGTTGGTGAGGAGAATCTCCCAACCAGTTAAGAAATAGCAAAAAGCAATACATCTCTGAACAAGATATACAAATTGCTTACAAATTACAAAAAATTTCTGTGTTCAAAATATTCAGGGTGAAAACATCCAAAACTCCATTGATATTTCAGCTCACTCATTCAGAATAGCATTTATCTAGTACTCAAATTATAAGTGCTGGTGAGGATGGGGAGAATAAAGTATAATCATACACTGTGAGACTAAACTTAGGACTTCCACTATGGAAAGCAGTATGGGTATTCCTAAGAATAGTAGGAATATGACCACCATATAACCCACTTTTTCCACTTCTTGCCCTGCAACCCAACTTTATAAAACTAGCATCCTTGCTTAACACACGAACTTCAATGTTTGATGCTAGTCTCAATGAAAATATCACAGAAATAGCCATGTACCCCATCAACACAAGGATGTATAAAGAACATGTGGAGACACTGGACACTGAATTTGAGCAAACTAGTTTTCATAACATATCATTATATCAAAATGAATCTCCATATAATATATAGAATGGCCCTATAATTTCCAAAATATAAAAATTATAACATCAAAATCTCCCTCATTTTATTAAAGGATAACAATTTATAGGAAAAATATTCAATGTTATATAGATTATCCCCAACTCAAATTCAACATTTTCAGCAGAGGACAGTATTAGATTCTGCCTAATGTTTCAAGTAAAGTTGGATTCACTGCACAATCTTCTAAAGAGAATTGGATTATGTGTGCAGATGCCTCTTCACTCAGGTTCATTTATCTAGGCTTTCTTGTAGAGATAACAGAACAAAAAGGTCTTTCTTTTTTTAGACTTTCTAAGACTGAACTTTGTCTTTTAAAGCAGTGAGTTGAAGGCACCCACAATAAAAATCCTGGAAGATTTAGGTGAGGAAATGAGACATACATCTGCTGAGTGCTCTGTGCATGTAGAGCATAGCCCTGTGGTCTATCTAAACTGCATGAGGTCAATTCAAATGGGGTGGGGAGGTTGCAGCTCTGTAAAAAATAGTGCCAGGGATGTGTCTGGTTGAAAACTGGCTGCATGCAGAACCAAATACAGATATATTTGAGCAGATACATCAGGTATAGTCAACCAACTCTGCTGAGAGCATTTTGAATTGTTGCCTGATTGTTGACAACAAAATATTTGGAGGGTCTCCTTAGCAATTTCAGTAGAATCCTGAGGTCAAAACAATTTCAGAAAGGCCTTATTGTATGGACTCTCTGTATGAGAGATCAGGAACCACTGTAAGATGCAGTAGACAGCTTACCTCCAAGTATGTTGGATGTTAACACTGTATGAGCCTTGGGAATAGACTAGCAGGAATGTGCTGAAAACTCTGATCAAAAAATGTGTGTATGCCCGCTGAAGAGTTTGTAGAGTACAGGTCCACAGGGGTACTGCCTCTTTCAAAGGAGTCCTTTGAGAATAATGATAGTGTGAGAGAATGGCTGTTTGAGAATTCAATTGGCAGAAGAGTCCAGGCAATGTAGGGCAGAATTGGTTCCAGTGATAATTTCTAACATTCGCCAGAAGAAGTCACAGATTCTGCAAACATGCCATATCTGCCATGCTCCCAGAGTGTGCAAGGAAAACCCTTACAGACTTGGAGTATTGCACCCTCCAAGGTCTCTGACTGCAGAAATCCAGAAGATATCTTTGAATTACACTTGTCTTCGGCCTCCATGGACCACAGGACATGTCAGGCAGTTTCTACATTTGATAGACCTACATATCAAAGTACAAAACAAGTACTGAGGGTGAGTTTTGCTGTGCAACTTCAAAGTTCTCTCAGCTTTTCTGGGTGTGGCCAAAGAGCAAGGACCAGAGGAGCTCAGCTTGTGCACTGCACTAGCCAGATAGGCCAGTTTGGGCTGGAGCACATATGGAAACAGCTAGACTATGTTTGCTTCTGGGAAACTCCCCAATGCTATATGTTTCTAAAATTAGAAATCCTGGACAGAATTGTTTCTGCCTCAATATCATTAGTGTAAGGGACATGTGAAGCTTTTGGAGTTTTCACATAGTATTTTTTAATTTAATTTTTATTTATTTTTTGTTTTTTATTTGTATGATGTATCTACATCATTTATTTTATTTAATGCTGCATTTAGTTTTGTGAAATAATTTTATTTCTCCCTGTATTTGGTCCCTGGATTTCTTTTTTATTATCATTTTCAATCTTTCCTTTTCTCATTTTATTGCATTTCCCCCCTTATCTCTTCTTCCATCTGTTTACTCACACCACTTTCATTTTCATTCCTTATTGAATTATGTCCTGAAAATTTTTTGGCTATTTATTTATTTATTTAAAAATTTTTAAATTTGCTTTAATTAGTTATACATGACAATAGAATGTGTTTATTCACTTTGATAGATGGGATATAATTCCTCATTTTTCTGAGTGTACATGTTTCAGAATCATATTGGTCATGCAGTCACATATACACATACAGTAAAATTTCTGTTTCATTCTACAATCATTCCTATTCCTTTATCCACTCCCCACCCCTCCCTTCACTTCCCTCTACCTAATCTAAGGTAATGCTATTCTTCCCTAGTGCCTCCCAGCTTATTGTGAATTAGCATTCGCACATTAGAGAAAACATTCAGCGTTTGGTTTTGTTGGATTGGCTTATTGTGCTTAGCATGATATTCTCCAACTCCAACCATTTTCGGGCAAATGCCATAATTCTTCTCTTCTTTAAAGCTCAGTAATATTCCATGGACTATATATACCACATTTTCTTTATCCATTCATCTATTGAGGGACACCTAGGTTGGTTACATAATTCAGCTATTGTGAATTGAGCTGCTATAAACATTGATGTGGCTGTGTTACTATAGTATTCTGATTTTAAGTCCTTTAGATTTAAAACAAGAAATGGAATACCTGAGTCAAATGGTGGTTCTATTCCCAAATTTTTGAGGAATCTTGCAGTCCCACCAACAATGTATGAGTGTATCTTTTTCACCAAATCCTTGCCAACATTTATTGTTGCCTGTATTCTTGATGATTGTCATTCTGACAGGAGTGAGATAAAATCTTAGAGTAGTTTTGATTTGCATTTCTCTAATTGCTGGAGATATTTTTATCATCGATGCATGTATCTTTAGTCAAGTGTACATTATTATTTATACTCCTTTTCAGTTTGTAGTGTTTTAGAGATAATTAATTATATTTATTTTTTTAATAGTTGGCACATGTTTTCTTTTAAGATTAGAGTGTTGCCACAGGCTGTTCTCTTTCCTTAAAGAGATGCTGGTGAGTGACACTAGTACATGGGACATGCTCAGTGGCAGACTTGATGTTGAGATATGAACCTGCATAAGACATATTCCAAAGATAAATCTGCATAGTAGAAGGACATATGTAAAAGTGGACAAGAGGTCCACCCAAATGCATGCAAAACTTTAGCCTACTAACACACACAAGGAGACAAGATGACACTTTGAAAATTTTCATAATTTCCCAATAACTGCATCAATGTTCTTTTTTCTAATATCCACTGACATAGTAGGATTAAAAATATTTATTGATTCTATTGATTTCTTACATCAAGGGAATTGAACTAGGAAGTTATCATTTGTATCCTAATAGCAAAGGACTCATCCTTTTGATTTTGATTCTATTAACTGGCAGTTTTGTGTCTGATTTGGGCTCATTATCTGCCTCATCACAGACACTGGAGTCAAGAAAAAATGAAAGTTTTAACCTCTGCATGAATGAGAGACAATGTAAAAGGAAAATTTTAAGCCATTGGAAATGATGATGTCTTAACTTGAATGTGTACAATGACCACTTCATACTTTCAACTGGTTATTCCTAAGTCTGGAATTTATTCCGCATCATTTGAAAATGCTACACAGATAAAAGCAAACAATATTTTTAAATATTGCTGATTTGCTATGCTAAAGTTTACCTTTAAGCTGCCATGATTTCTAAAGCTACTTTCATTCATGGTCATTTAAATACTTTTAGACTTAAAAATTAAATTTTATATTTATACCCAAATGAGTATTCTTTAAAGTAATTTTACTTGGAGTAATTTATCTTCCAAAGCAAGAGAAAGATGAATAAACCAGAATTTTAACTTGACATATTTACATACCAGCTTCTGGTTATGTCCAGTTCCATCAGGTGTCTTATGGGTTTTAGACAACGATATGTCAGAATGTGACTTTTCTAAAAAAAAGTATAGATTTATTAAACAGTTATAATGTGTAACAATCTGTGCAAATAAAAAGTAATAACATTTCTATCGTCCAAATTTTATTTATATTTAAGCTTACTTTTTGGTGAATAATTATTATTTTAAAACTTTTAAAATTGTTATTTGTATATGGATCTGAGGACAGTACCCAGGAACTTGTGTATCTTTGGCAGGAATTGTAGCACTTACTTTAATTCCTTATTCCAGGCCTTTTTATTTGAAGACAGGTTTTCTACAAAGTGCCCTGACTGGCTGAAAAAACTTCCCTTGGCCTGAATCAGTCTCCAAATATTTGCAATTACACACGTGTCCCTCTGGGCCCAGTATTCATATTGAGATCATTGAGGAGTAATTCTATTTAACCAGTACTTCATAACACCACTTGGGGAGACACTATGGGTTCAATGTATATAATAAATCAGAAGTTCATCTACTCAAAGTAAAAGAAAATGTCATGAACAAAATTTAAATTACCAAGAAACAAGAAACATCATAGTGCCTACTATCTCTTCACCCAAATAATAAGGTTACAACAACCATTGGGCATCAATTTTTTTGTCCCAAGTGATCAATCCCATTACAACTTCATCAAAAGAATGCAGTGTTCCTTTCTGTTATTTTTCTTTCTTGACTTTTATCTTTTTGTTTTTATCTTTTTTTTTTCTATTAGGACACACACTGTTTGGTGAATGTTCTCTGACTCTCCTTATTATTCCAGACACAAATTGATTTTGCTCTTCCTAGGATTACCTCAGACAGTGAATCAGCTTTGGCACTGGAGAATAGCCTCTTGACCTGAAAATTATTCCTTTCCCTTTCTAGTCCCTTGGCTCCTACACTTGAAGGGGCTGCTTTCACATCATATTGTCTCAACAGTTTATTCATTTCCACACATAACTGAGTTTGTGGTAAAGCTGGAGGAGATAACAGGTGTCAGTTTGGTGTCCTTTCTAATGATAGATATGAACACTGACATAGGAGGGCAGTTTTGAGACAGAGGGAGGAAAATGGAGAGAGATTAGAAGGCTCTAGCATGATATAGAAGCAAGTGTTACAGGGGACAATATTTAGTAACCATGGGGACTGGTGAGAACATCCAGAGAACAGTGCCAGTAGGGAAATGCTAATGATGCAGAGGTAGGAAGAATTAGTATTCTGAATGTTTTCTAGAAATTTAAGAGGCTTTGATAGTCTCAGTGTAAAGAGGCTTGATGGTCATATATGCAGTGTAGTTAGACCACACTTAATGCTGTGGGTAGGGGATTGTGAGGGCATGCACATAAAAGCAGTGGAATAATGAGAAGGTAACAGAGCAGTGTGAAGTTCAAGCAGGCCTGAATTGAGGGAATGTTTCCAGAAATATAGAGGACAGAAAATTCCAATGATGTGTGTAGGATGACTCTAATTAAATGAACAATGTAAGAATCTGGGCTCCTTGGATGTGAGATTCTGGTCATGACTGTTACTTGAGATTTCCATTGAGATGTATAATAGTATAGAAGAAATATAAATGTTGCTCTCATTTGCCATGTAGTTTCTCCCATGACAATATCTTCCTAAGTTGAGGGAATTCATGTACATCCTTGGTGGGCAATTTTCCTTGAACCTGGATATATCAAGCTGACCAGTAATTCCATGAAGTCATTGGGTGAAACTCAGTGGAAAAGTAACTGCTTAAAATATTTGGATTCAGTCCCCACAAATGTAAGAAAAAAAAGTATTTTTGGATTTATATCTCTTAGTCTAAATTGTTGGAAATCGTGTTCTCCCATAAACAGTGTTTATTTTATAGGAAATGAATAAATTAAATTTTGTGATACTCTATTGTGTGAATACTTCCTTTAGATATGACCAGATGTGGGTGAGGGGCATGGAATATAGTTTGCATATAGCCCAACAAATGTCCATGGAATTAGTAGATTTACTCAGTGTCATGATAGAGTTTCTACTGTCTTCTAGATGTGCTTTTCCTGTGTTTCCCATACTGGCCTTTACCTACTGACTCAAGAAAAATCTCTTTTCTTGGTCTCACAATCATCTGAGACGATAGTCCAGCTCTACCACAAGCTTTTTAAAACATGGGAGAGAAAGAAAAACCACCTCATAATCCTACAAACAGATATAATGTTGGAAATTTTAATTGTAGAAACAGCTGACTTAGTTCTTTTTTAACAATATTTTTATGCTTTTTCTGAAAAATTTTAATAGGTTGATACAAACATAGGCACTGATGTAATTAGGCCAAATTCCTTCAAAATATTTTATTAAAAAAGAAACAAGTGTAAAGTCCACTAGCATCTTAGATGTTTATTATAGTTCTTTGCAGAAAATTGTACTGCAAAAATTACCTGATTGTTTTGTCCAGGCTTCCCTCCTTGCTTTAAATGGAAGAAAATCTTTGTGTTTCATGGCATTTTCAATCTGCTTGCCGACAAAATAATTAGTAAATACTGAGTGCTTAATCCAGTTTTCAGTGAATAATTTAACATAAATAATATAATATATTTAATGTAAATGATATGTCATGTTATTATATATTATCATATATAATATATTACTTATTATTATATACATATATAATATTTTAGTTTAACATAAACAATGCAATATAAAATAACATACTTTAACATAAATAAAATAATTTAACACAAAAATAGAAGATGATTTACCTTCCAGGAATCACTTGAATCGCGAGATACTGTAAAGCAAGCAACAACATTTGAATGTGACAAAACCACCATAATGTTCCTGCTGAATTACTGTGGAGCTGATTCTGGTAAAATTTGCTTGTTAAAATTTAGTTTGGCTTTTGGTGTTCTATGTTTCTTTTTTTCATTTTTAGGACAGTCATATGACAGAGATGAAGACAAATAAGGAATATAAGTATAACAAAACATGCCATTTAATTTCCAAAGTCAGATTATGTTTCTGATAAACATGAATAATAAATACCAGGGTCCATATACCCCAGTCCAGATGCGGAATTGTGGAGAGCACAATGATTTCCTGTGAGGCAAATAAAGTATGATCATGAGAGTTTCAATATCAAAACTGAATTAATAGTGTAATAGCAAATATCTTGAGTGAACCCTATCAGAATTATTTAATTCATTTTATTATAACCATATTTCATGTCCCTTCATTTGACCTACACTTTAGTAAGCCCAATGAAAGGATATGATTCTAGGCTAGAATAACATCATTTCTCATCAAGAAATTTACCTTATGTAATTTGTTCAGATACACACTTCTATAATAGCAGCTAATTTATATATATATATATATATATATTCATACCAATGTGAGACCATGCTGAAACTTCTTTTCCTGTATCTGTAGGTTTATCCATTGTCAAGTTTCTTGATCCACTCTTGTGAGAAAATACAGTTTCTACATCTTAGAAACAATGTATGATAAACAAAGATTTAAGATATGGAAATACAAAGGAGTAAGTGATCTGAAAGCTCACAAAATTATCACATATCAATAAACTTTATATTTTAAAGTAATGCTATATCTACTAAGAATAGCAGTCTTGTTTTTCAAGGTGTAAACTCAGTAAAGACTTCTGTTTTTAAAATAAATCTGTTTTACATATCTTTTCAGCTTTTCAAATACTTTCATAAGCATTATCAGAAAATTAGTAGTATGGGGTGAGTATGTAGCTCAGAAATGAGAGTGCATTTCTAGAATGCCTAGGGCCAATGTATATTATCTAATCAAGAATTAAAAAAAAATAAAGAAACATCTAGCTGCATCTGCATCTGAAATGCTGTTTCTTTTTCAAATAACTCTCATGAAAGCTGCATACATCTCAGTGACTGGTAACTTTTCAGGGAAAAAATTTATATCTTCAGGTTGCTATAGTTCTCTCTGTTCCTACTGCCTCCAATTATCTCTGCATCAGTAATAGTTTCACTTTGGGTTTGATGAAGATACTGAAAGCAGCTGAACTGCATTTCCTTAGTGTCCTTTTGATTCCCTCCAAAATTACCTAGCTACCTTATTTGGTTCTGTCCTCATTTTCCACTGCCTTTTGCCTTTCAAAAGCAACATCTAGAGCTCTGGTCATAATTATTTTCATTTTGCATTCTTTGTGGATTATTCCCATATTTTCTTGACTACCAATATAGCAATGTTTCTTAGAAATATATTTTCTAAGTCTTTGTGACTTGAGTCCTTCCCATTTACCAAGGGGCATACTCAAAATGAAAGCAAGATTTATGGTTGCACTTTTTTTCTGGATTTGTAATAATATATGTCATCCAATGTCTTTTTATTTAGTTTTCCTTAAGGGAAATCCTTTCCCTTACTGAAAACGAGGTCTTCTTCAGACCTGGATTAATGGAATCACCTTAGAATGTAATAGAAATGTAGAAGCAAAAACCTTCAGAGTCATAATGAGTCTTTGAACATGATCCCCAACAGAAAATACATTAAATTGAGAGCTCCAGTGTGAAGTTACTAGGCTTCCAATTCCTCTATCTTAACTTAAATATAGCTAGCTCTGGATTCCTCCTTATAATATTCCCCTAAGTGAAAGTTTACAAGAAGCCCTAATTTTCCAAAGTAAGTTTTAGAAATCTGTGAATATAGGGATCAATCCATAACCATTCTTACATTTTATACTTCTCCATTTGCTGTTTCTGATATATATATATTTATATATATATATATATATATATATATATATATATATATATATATATATTTATCCTAGGCAGTAGCAGTGTGTTGCATGTCATTAAATTGTATTTGTGGTAAACCAGTCAAATTTTCTGATTGCTCCTTCAAGACTCAATTCCTTTCCAATTGAGTCTAAGTTAGGAAGATTGGGGAAATTTTCCCCTACCAATCATTCAACTTTGGGAAAGAAAATTCACAAATTCTTCCCATGGTTTTAAATACCTGCTCTTTTTTTCTTCTCATATGTGACATAAATTTCTATTTCTCCACTGAGTATATCTGCTTCTTTTTTCCTTCACTGTCTTCCTGAACTTTCTACCTTTCTCAGTCTTTATCCCCATTTTTTCCTCTGCTTTTCCTATTTCTACATTTTCTGTGATAAATATGTGTGTATAAATGCAACTGCTAATTCAGCTCCTAATTTATACTGTGGCTTAAACCTGATAAGATACCTAGATTACATTTCTTTTTCCTTACTTCCTACTTAATAGATACCTTACTTGAATAGATATGCATATTTTAGATCAGAATTCCATCCAAATATTTTTGTATACTACATAGTTCTTACCTTTTCCATATCCATCTACTCTCTTTTCTCTTTGATAGGCCTCGCCAGATATATGAGAAACTCCCACAGTTAGATGATGCTCAGAGACCCTCTATTAAGATTATGTCAAAAATTAGTTGCATAGAAATATCATCACCGCTTTCTTTAGAAGTCACCTAAATTTCTAATTTTATAATTATGGGAATTAAATATAATACAAATACATTTTGAAAAGTGAAATGTTCCATAGAGGAACACAAAGTATGCTTTACAGATTCAGCTTTTTTTTTTTTATCTGGATACTCATGGGGTTAAACCAGGATGAAAACATAGTAAATGTATTCACTGACAACATACTAAAAGATGTGCATATATACCAAAGCAACTGACCTTAGTATAAATACTCAACTTTTTATTCCCCACCAAACATAGGAACACAGTAGAAAACTTATTTAGAACTCTTTTTAGAAACGTCTTTGATATTATACACCTCCAAACATTTGCAACACTGGTTTGGCATGCTTCTTAGTGTTAAAGTATGATACTTGGTGTGATAAGATAGTCTGAATTATGTCACATAGAGTAGAAATGAAACACTGTTGTACTTCCTTCATATTGGTCTTTGAATTTTCCAAAACCTAACTTTCAGAAAAATATTTCCTGAGTTGAAATCTTGTTCAATAATATGAGAAAGTAAGAATGAAAATATGTTGATATGTTACTTTGATATAGTACACCCACTTTGGCTAAAGTATACAATACTTTTCATTGAAGAAAAACTAAAAAGTCTTCCAATGGAAAATGGTGGCAGTATGGATACATACAGTGTTTACTGACTGTTTCCATATATATGGAATCAGATTGACTGGTGTGGGTGAATGCATGATGAAAAAGAGGGGCTGTGGGACTCAGTAGAGAGTCAGTACAGAGAGCCTGTTACCAGATAAAACCCAAAAGTATTGGCTTTCAGAATAAGAAAATAATTCATAGAAGAAAAAGTCTACAGCTGTGCCAGGGAAAACTTGATCAGTGAAAGATAAGAAAATCTCTAGTGGACTCAGGAGAATTTCACCAAATCAATTTGTAAGTGGAAAAAAGAAGTGGACCATGAACTTGCATGTTGGTCAAGTTCAGTGGGGATTTGACACTAAGACCTAACCATTGCCTAGGAACATTACACAGAGAAAGCTATACAACAAAAGGACCCACACAAAAAAGTGGAAGAGAAATCCATCTAAATGCATGCAAAACTTCAGATTATTAACAGACTACATGAGAAAACAAGGTAATAAGACATCTTCAAAATTTCATAATTCCCTGATGCATCCAAGGACTCTTTTTTATTTTTCTTATTTAATATTTATTTTTTTTAGTTTTCGCAGACACAGCATTTGTTTGTATGTGGTGCTAAGGATCGAACCCAAGCCACACGCATGCCAGGCGAGCATGCTACCGCTTGAGCCACATCCCCAGCCCAAGAACTCTTTTTTCTTTTTTTTTTTAATTGTTGGTCGTTCAAAACATTACATAGTTCTTAATACATCATATTTCACAGTTTGATTCAAGTGGGTTATGAACTCCCAATTTTACCCCGTATAAAGATTGCTGTATCACATCAGTTACCCTTCCATTGATTGACATATTGCCTTTCTAGTGTCTGATGTATTCTGCTGTCTGTCTTATTCTCTACTATCCCTCCTCCCCTCCCCTCCCCTCCCCTCCCCTCCCCTCCCCTCCCCTCCCCTTTTCTCTCTCTACCCCTTCTACTGTAAATCATTTCTTCCATTTGTATTATCCTGTCTTACCCCTCCTTTCCTCTTATATGTCATTTTGTATAACCCTGAGGATCACCTTCCATTTCCATGCGATTTCCCTTCTCACTTCCTTTCCCTCCCACCTCTCACCCCTGTTAATGTAAATCTTCTTCTCAAGCTCTTCGTCCCTACCCTGTCCTTGTTTCCTCCCCTTATATCAAAGGAGTCATTTGGTATTTGTTTTTTAAAGATTGACTAGCTTCACTTAGCATAATCTGCTCTAGTGCCATCCATTTCCCTCCAAATTCTATGATTTTGTCATTTTTTAATGCAGAGTAATACTCCATTGTGTATAGATGCCACATTTTTTTTATCCATTCATCTATTGAAGGGCATCTCCCTAAAGAAAGATATAGAAGAAGACCTTAGAAGATGGAAAAATATACCCTGCTCATGGATAGGCAGAACTAACATCATCAAAATGGCGATATTACCAAAAGTTCTCTATAAGTTCAATGCAATGCCAATCAAAATCCCAACAGCATTTCTTGTAGAAATAGATAAAAGAATCATGAAATTCATATGGAATAATAAAAGACCCAGAATAGCAAAAACAATACTAAGCAGGAAGTGTGAATCAGGCGGTATAGCGATACCAGACTTCAAACTATACTACAGAGCAATAGTAACAAAAACAGCATGGTACTTGTACCAAAACAGGCGGGTGGACCAATGGTACAGAATAGAGGACACAGTAACCAATCCACAAAACTACAACTATCTTATATTTGATAAAGGGGCTAAAAGCATGCAATGGAGGAAGGATAGCATCTTCAACAAATGGTGCTGGGAAAACTGGAAATCCATTTGCATCAAAATGAATCTGAATCCCTATCTCTCGCCATGCACAAAAGTTAACTCAAAATGGATCAAGGAGCTTGATATTAAATCAGAGACACGGCATCTGATAGAAGAAAAAGTTGGTTATGATCTATATACTGTGGGATCAGGCTCCAAATTCCTCAATAGGACACCCATAGCGCAAGAGTTAACAACTAGAATCAACAAATGGGACTTACTCAAACTAAAAAGTTTTTTTCTCAGCAAAAGAAACAATAAGAGAGATAAACAGGGAGCCTACATCCTGGGAACAAATCTTTACTCCACACACTTCAGATAGAGCCCTAATAACCAGAATATATAAAGAACTCAAAAAATTAGACAATAAGATAACAAATAACCCAATCAATAAATGGGCAAAGGACCTGAACAGACACTTCTCAGAGGAGGACATACAATCAATCAATAAGTACATGAAAAAATGCTCACCATCGCTAGCAGTCAGAGAAATGCAAATCAAAACTACCCTAAGATACCATCTCACTCCAGTAAGATTGGCAGCCATTAGGAAGTCAAACAACAATAAGTGCTGGAGAGGATGCGGGGAAAAGGGCACTCTTGTTCATTGCTGGTGGGACTGCAAATTGGTGCAGCCAATTTGGAAAGCAGTATGGAGATTTCTTGGAAAGCTGGGAATGGAACCACAATTTGACCCAGCTATCCCCCTTCTAGGTCTATTCCCTAAAGACCTAACAAGAGCATGCTACAGGGACACTGCTACATCGATATTCATAGCAGCACAATTCACGATAGCAAGATTGTGGAATCAGCCTAGATGCCCTTCAATAGATGAATGGATAAAAAAGAACTCTTTTTTCTAACATCCACTAAAGTGTTAGGATAAAATGCTTAGTAATATTTATTAATATCCTACATGAAAAGAAAATGAACTGGAAAATTACTGTTTGTACATAAATGTCCCTTTCTAGAAGGTTTCTATTTGATCAAAAGGCCTATTGTCTTCCTCAACATAGACAATGATTTCAAGGGATAATGGAAGCTTTAACCTTAGCATTAATGACTGGTAATGTGAAATTAAAATTTTGAGCGATTGGGAATAACTGTTCTTTAATATTAATTATATCAGTAGCAATCACAGTTACATATGTTCATAATTTCAACTAGTTATTCATAAGTCTCATAGTTAATGTTTTCATCATGTAATAAGGTTATACAAATGAAAACACAAACAATATTCAGAAAAAGTGGACTCAATTACTAGGATAAAATTTATTTATAGGTTGCCATGATTTCCAATGTTATTTTCAGATTCATGATCAATTAGATTGTACTAGACCTAAATATTAATTTATGATGTTTAGATTTCCAAAGAGTTTTCCAAAAGGTCATTTCATTTGACCTAATTTACATTCTGAATGTAAGAAAAACAGGATGAAATCAAGAATTCAAATTCACATGTTTACATACCTGTGGCTGATTATTTTCAGTGCCAAAAAGGCTTTCTTCCTCTTCCTCTGATGTTACATCTAATAGTTTATCTTCTGAAAAATGGACAGGTTTACTTAATTTACTAAGGACTCCTAGAAAGTCTGACAGTCTATCAAATTAAAAATTAATAATAAGTTTTATTTTAGATGATCATTTATTTTTTAAACTACTTTGTTGTGTGTGTGTTTGTGTGTGTGTGTGTGTGTGTGTGTGTGTTTTCATATCTTGTAGTTTTATTCAGGGAGTTTTACCACCTTGGCAATCACTCTATCAATGAGTGGTATAGCCAAACCTATTGTACTTGGAGATAGGGTCACTCTAAAGTGTTCAGGGTGCCCTGAATCATGCCATTCACCCAACTCAGCCTCCTAAGATGCTGTATTTAGGTGGAACCAACTGTATCCAGCAAATATTTACCACTTTTTGGAATGCTTTTACTAAACCAAAAATTCAAAACTCATCCGGGAAAAACTAGATGTCAACAGGTTTAATGCATAAAAATAACTCAAAGAATTATCAACTCCAGATAAATTAAAAGTTCCCAGAAATACTTAAAAAACAGCAAAATATCAAAATTCACAGTTTGCTATTTTCTCCTCATAATAATAACTTTTCAACAACCACTCTTCATCAATATTGTTTTCTTAAGACTGATACTTTCCACACCTTTGTCAATGAATACCTTTATACCTAAAATGTTTTTTCCACTATTCTGACAAATTGGATTTTCTTCTTTTAGAAGTTAATCTATTTGTTCAGTCCTTTAGGACTATGGCTATTCTTCCCGGTACAAAGTGTTTTCCCCTGCCTTGGGGCTACCTTAGCAATCCAACAACTATTCTACTTAGGACATACAAATTGACCTGTGAAATTACTTATACAAATCTAATTCATTTTCTCCTAGATTATTGGGGATGTTTTTATATATCACCTTGGTGTCAACAGTCTCATCTATTTGAACTCATAACTAATAAGTTCTTGGTAAGAGGAAGTGGGAGAAAAAGGTGGCTTTTCTGGGGGTTGGGTTGAAGAGAGACTTAAGGAGTGAGATTATCAACCAGAGGCAGGAAATGGTAAGAATATAGAAGGTTTAAATGGGTCAGTATTTGTATGACCACATAGGGATGGGTGAGGAGTAATGACAGAGGACAGCACAGGCAGGGGAAGGGATAAAGAAACACAGTTGGGCAGAATTTTTATCATAGTAGATTCCCAAGAAAGGTAGGATGGTTGGACATCCACATTCTAAAGAAGGCCAATGGTCATATATCTAACTAGACCAATCTCAATGCTGTGGGCAGGTAGACATGAAGGGCCTGTGCATGAATATAGATGATTTCAAGGGATAATGGAAGCTTTAACCTTAGCATTAATGACTGGTAATGTGAAATTAAATTAATGAGAAGGCAACAGTATAGTGTGAAGTTCATGCAGGCAAAAATGGAGGGAATGTTTTCAAAAATACAGAGAATAGAAAAGTTTCAGTACCATGTGTAGAAAGAAGTTTAATAAAATGAACAAAATTTAAAAAGCTGGGGCAGCTGAAATGCATCCTCTCAGTTTCCTTTTCATTACAGTCGAAGTTACCCAGCTTATTTCCCCTTCCCTTTAGATTTTTAAAAAGAATTTTCTAGAGTTTGTTCTTGAGTCATTTCCTTTTACATTCTTGGTTTGGATTATTCCTACTACTATTTCTTTTCCATTCAGAAACTGTATCTTAAAATATACATATCAAGATTTAACCCAGCAGTGCTATATGACTAAGCCTCATCCTTAGCACTATTTATTTATTTTTGAGACAAGTTCTTGCTAAATTGCTATGGCTTCACTAATTTGCTAAGGCTGGCCTTCAACTTACAATCCTCCTGCATCAGCTTCTGGATTCATTGGGATTATAGGTGTGTCACCATACTTGGATGGAAATATAATTGTTATAACTTCCTCTTTTTTCCTTTTCCTTTGCCCAGAGACATGCTGGGAATAATAACTACATTTATGCTTTCACTGTATCTTGTTATATCTGAACTAACATGCAATGGCTCTTCATTTTAGACTTCCTAAAGTGTAGGTCATTTCCTTGCAACTCAGAATGTAGTGTGTGGGTAAAGAACATTGGAACCATCTTTAAATGTTTTAGAAATGTAAGCAAAGACCTGTTGAATGAGAATGTGCATTTTGAATATGGTCCCCAACATAGAATTTGCTAGAATTTGAGCATTCTTTGGTGTAATTAATCTTCTACCAATTCCTCTAACTTAACTTGCCTCTTTGAAATCCTCCTATTTTGTTCCCCAAATTGTAGGTGTATTAGCATTCATTATCTTTCCAATGAACATCTTATCAAGTTATACTTTGCTGATCATTTCATGATATACCCTACCCTTTTTATTTCCAGATTATATTATTCTTTACCATAATTACTTTCCTAGGAAGTAATTATGACATACATTTACTTATGGCAAACCAAATGTAGCTCTTAATGATCTGGCATTCATTCCTACATTACTTTCCAATATTGGTTAAGAAAACAGCTGTTGGAAATTTTTACTATATCTCTCAAAATAGTTTTGGTACTAAAAACTCAAATTTTTCTCATGCTCTGCTCTTCTACTTTCTAATGTTTAATCTGAATTTACCTCCCTTCACATTGTGCACTTATTTCTTTTTCTTTTTCTTTTTTTTTGTCTGTGATCTTTAACTTTTGCATTCTTCATTCTCTCTTTTCCCCAACCCTTCTTTATTTCCAAACTTTCCTCTGATCTAAACAGGTCTTGAAATGGAATTCAACTCCACTAGAGACACTTAATATTTAATCTGTTGCTAAAACTTAATAAGATATACTACGTATTACCGTTTCACTTTTTTTCTTACTACATAATTATTAAGTTCATTTCTTCAACTAATTGAATCTATTAGTGTCCATGTTTTAAATGAAGATCAGAGCCAATGTTACTTTACAGTACATGGCCTTACCTTCTATATGTTTATTTATACCCCATTCCGCTCTTTGATATGCATCACCAGATAAAAGACCAGTGTATTTCTTAGGAGGACTCAGAGACATATCCTGGCAAAAAAGAATATCAATAATGAGTTGCATAAAGATTTCCTAATCACTAAGGTGAGACCCAATTTCCCAGGTTGAAATAAAATTAGATTTAATAAATAGAGAATTACACATTGAAAACTGACACATTTTATACCATAAGCTCATATATTCTCTGCAAATAGGGAAAATTTTACCTTCCTTTGTCTACTGAGCTTATGAACCAGAATAGAAGGAATATATATATATATATATATATATATATATATATATATATATATAATTAAGAAAAGAGATCTATATTTCTTTTGGAAGCTTTTATTGAATGGAAAACTAGTTTTATAATATGATGAAGTTGTAAGAAAAAAAGTTTCTTCATTTTACCTTAATATGAGAGCACACAATAAATACAGTCTCCATTTAAAAAAAAACTACAAAAAGGTATACCATGGAAGAAAAATGGTGGTGTAAAATCATACTGTGCTTAGTGACTACACCCTGAATTTGAGTCAAATCAAATAGTGTATGCCTTTGCAATAAGATAGAGGGCTGTAGGAGAAAAAACTGGAGTGCAAATGCAGGGCCAATGAAATACATAAATATTATATTTTAAAAATTAAAAATAATAATACAATAATATAATAAGAAAATAAGAAATAGATTGCAGCAGTGTTAGGTGAAAACTGGCTAGTTCAAAGAGGGGAAGCTCCCCTCATGTGAGCCAAGACTCTCTGCAATTTCAAGAAAATTATGTTCATCTAAATTCCAATAAACTGTTTCCACAAATGAGGAAGTTTGTTTTTTCCTGAGATGTCAAGGGAAGAAACGTGTACTACAGATTTTCCCCAGAAATATCAAAGTGCTTGTCCAGGAATATTTTCCACTCAGTGTCCTTTTTCTTGGCTTTCTTCACAGGAGATCAGAAATGCCAGTCTTTACTTTCTTTTATTTATAATGCCCCACTATGATATGACTTCACTAGTTCAGGAGGCACCCACAACAAGAGTCAGACTATGTCTAAAAGAGAAACTGAGACAAAGATCTGTTAAAACCTCTGGGATGCTGTAGTCATTCATAGTCACATGGTCTATACAAGGTTTAGAAGCTGAGGTGAGTTTCATTTAAATGTTGCTGTAGGAAATCTGATAGGTTGGTTCTAGTAGAAAAGTTGGTGCTAGACTCTCCACAGAGTTGAGCTGATCTTTCTTGTCTGACCACCTTACTGTGCTCAGAGGCAGTTGAAGGAATAAACCTTACTTCTTCCTCTGAAACAATATTAGTCACTTCCTATGTAATTCAAGTATAGCACTGAGGGGGCTCCCCCTTTAGAAAGATTCCATTGTTGTGACTCTCTGTAAGAGAATCATCTTCATGTTTCATACCTCTAAGACATAGTGACCACCTCTCTATACTGGAATTATGGATTTCCACCCTACTTGCCCAGGATCAGAACATAGATTAACAGGGATGTGCTGAAAACTCTGGTCAACAGGGAATGTGGTCTGCTGCTTGGCAAGTCTGTAAAATGATGGACAGTGGGGATAATTCCATTTTTAAATTGGTGTTTTGAGATTAGAGACAGGAACAGAGATATGTTGTGGGTGGTTTTGTGAGGTAGAAGATTCAGGGAGAGCTGGGAAGAGTTTCATGGAGAAATTGTTGTCTAGATTTTCACAAACCAAACATGTATCCTGAAATCAGTCCACCTCTACAATGCTTAGAGATAGAGCAAGCCCCACAGGGGCCTAGAATCTTGCATATCCCTGAACTCACAGACAGTCAAACTCTGGAATTGGGAGTCTTCAGTGCAAACTGGCCCATAGGCTCCTTGCATGACAGTTTTGTTGACAGTTTCTATTATGACCACACTCCTATGGTTATATATATTATTTACATAATAATATATAATATATACAAATATATATATATATATATATATATATATATATAGTTTGTTATTCACCTCTTGTTCTGGAAAGGGTTCCATAACACTCCCTGGTAGGCAAGGATGAAAGGATTTCACATTAACGTCTCCAAAAAAAATTCTGGACTGTTTGGGCTAGAATTGAGAAAAAAACAGCATAAATATAGTTGCTCCACAGAAACCTCTGCAAACTGCTGTATTATACAACTAGAAGTTGTGGAAACAAGTGTCTACATTTTAATTATATCAGCACAGAGAAATGATATACTTTTCTTGTATTTTTGTGATTTTTATATTTCTAATTAGTTTTTATCTTTCCAATTCATATGATCTTTTATTGTTTTATTGGTTTTCTTTGCACTTGCTTTGTTGTCTCACATCCGTATCTTCTTAATTTTTATTTTGTGATTTTTGTCTTCATTCTCCTTCCTTTGCCCCTCCACCACTTTTTTTGTTTGTTTTGGCACCAGGGATTGAACTCAGGGTATTCAACCACTGAGCCACATCCCCAATCATTTTATATTTTATTAGAAATAGAGCCTCAAGGATTGCTTAGCCCCTCACTAAGTTGCTGAGGTTGGCTTTATACTCATGATCCTTCTGCCTTAGCCTCCTAAGATGCTAGAATTACAGGCATGCACCACTATTCTCAGTCAATAGCACTGAATGAAAACCTCACAGTTACTAAATGGAAAGATTAACCAAATAACCAAAGAATGGAGACAGAGATGACTCAAAGAACATACAATGAAGAGAAGTTTTTTTCTTCAAGAGAATATTGAGTCTTGGAGTAAATAATTTAAAAAAGTAAACAAGGAGTGAGAAACAAATGTTCATCTTAAGTCCAAATCTGTGCTCATAATGAGCGGATGCTTGAAGAATATTCTGGTTCCTACTTTCATGGTTATGAAATTTCCCTGACTAGTTTGCTTCTTCTTCATGGCACTAATTCAAGATAATGCACCTGAATTTATACATCCCAGATATCAAAAGAAAATTCAAACTTAAAGCATATTTTTAGAATTCAGTAGTTAAATAATAGTCATCTCATGCATGCTATGTTATTTAGAACACTTCATTCTATAGAAATTTTTTTCTAAGCCAGGTGTGGTGGTGCACCCCTGTAATCCCAGTGGCTTGGGAGGCTAAGATAGGAGCATCACAAGTTCAAAGCCAGCTTCAGCAATGGTGAGGCTCTAAGCAACTCAGTGAGACTCTGTCTCTAAATAAAATACAAAATAGGGCTTGGGATGTGGCTCAGCGGTAAAGTGCCCCTGAGTTCAATCTTTAGTACCAAAAACAAAAAAAAAAAAAAAAAGAAAAAGAAGAAGAAAGAATATTTTTTCATCTGTTTTTACACAATTATTCATGTTCAAAAAATTAAGAAGGTATTTTCTTATGTTTGAACTATATTGTAGCTGCTCCAGGATATATGCAAATATATTTATTAGCCTTGACTAGCTTATTAAAACTTAAAAATCTTTTAAATGAATATTTAAATAACTAAGTAAAAAACTTCTAAAATATGAGATCTCAGAATGTGACATAAGCATTTAAATATCTTAAAACACTATGATACAAAAATATAAATCTAAAGTCTTATCATATAGTTATTGAGAGTCTGTGCTTCCAGTAGTGGTTATTATTTTTCAGAAGATATCTATTTTTCAATTAGATAACGAGTTTTAAATATAGTCTTAGTGGAAAGAGTCAGAAGGCATGAAGAAATCCGTTTTTAATGCAAACATTTTTATAATGTTATTATATTTTTATACATTTATTTACTTAGTTTTATATGATGCTGAGGATTGAACCCCTTGCCTCACAGTACATGGTAGGCAAGTACTATACCACTGAGCAACAACTGCCGCCCCTAATCTAAACATTAATATACTTATTCTAAATGTGTATGTTTCCATAATTTCTAATGTTACTTTAGTGTAAAAATGGAGCCAATGGTAGAAATAATGGAAAAAGCCTGCAAGAAATATATTGAGTAAAATATAAAGGGTCTAATAAAAAAAAAACTCTATCCAATGTGCCTTATTTATTTCAAATTAAAGGCATGAGGGAAATTTCTTTTTTTTTTTTCCAATAAAACTTTAATTATAAAATCAGGCAGCTATCTCACTGGCCACCTTTACAATCTGTATTTGAATCACCCTTTGTTTTTTTTGTTTTTTTTTATGTTATTATTTTTTTTTATTGGTCGTTCATAACGTTACATAGTTCTTAATACATCATATTACACGGTTTGATTCACGTGGATTATGAACTCCCGCTTTTACCCCGTATACAAATTGCTATATCACATCAGTTTCCCTTCCATTGATTGACATATTGCCTTTCTAGTGTCTGATGTATTCTGCTGTCTGTCCTATTCTCTACTATCCCCCCTCCCCTCCCCTCCCCTCCCCTCCCCTTTTCTCTCTCTACCCCTTCTACTGTAAATCATTTCTTCCATTTGTATTATCTTGTCTTACCCCTCCTTTCCTCTTATATGACATTTTGTATAACCCTGAGGATCGCCTTCCATTTCCATGCAATTTCCCTTCTCACTCCCTTTCCCTCCCACCTCTCATCCCTGTTAATGTAAATCTTCTTCTCAAGCTCTTTGTCCCTACCCTGTCCTTGTTTCCTCCCCTTATATCAAAGGAGTCATTTGGTATTTGTTTTTTAAAGATTGACTAGCTTCACTTAGCATAATCTGCTCTAGTGCCATCCATTTCCCTCCAAATTCTATGATTTTGTCATTTTTTAATGCAGAGTAATACTCCATTGTGTATAGATGCCACATTTTTTTTATCCATTCATCTATTGAAGGGCATCTCCCTAAAGAAAGATATAGAAGAAGACCTTAGAAGATGGAAAAATATACCCTGCTCATGGATAGGCAGAACTAACATCATCAAAATGGCGATATTACCAAAAGTTCTCTATAAGTTCAATGCAATGCCAATCAAAATCCCAACAGCATTTCTTGTAGAAATAGATAAAAGAATCATGAAATTCATATGGAATAATAAAAGACCCAGAATAGCAAAAACAATACTAAGCAGGAAGTGTGAATCAGGCGGTATAGCGATACCAGACTTCAAACTATACTACAGAGCAATAGTAACAAAAACAGCATGGTACTGGTACCAAAACAGGCGGGTGGACCAATGGTACAGAATAGAGGACACAGTAACCAATCCACAAAACTACAACTATCTTATATTTGATAAAGGGGCTAAAAGCATGCAATGGAGGAAGGATAGCATCTTCAACAAATGGTGCTGGGAAAACTGGAAATCCATTTGCATCAAAATGAATCTGAATCCCTATCTCTCGCCATGCACAAAAGTTAACTCAAAATGGATCAAGGAGCTTGATATTAAATCAGAGACACGGCATCTGATAGAAGAAAAAGTTGGTTATGATCTATATACTGTGGGATCAGGCTCCAAATTCCTCAATAGGACACCCATAGCGCAAGAGTTAACAACTAGAATCAACAAATGGGACTTACTCAAACTAAAAAGTTTTTTTCTCAGCAAAAGAAACAATAAGAGAGATAAACAGGGAGCCTACATCCTGGGAACAAATCTTTACTCCACACACTTCAGATAGAGCCCTAATAACCAGAATATATAAAGAACTCAAAAAATTAGACAATAAGATAACAAATAACCCAATCAATAAATGGGCAAAGGACCTGAACAGACACTTCTCAGAGGAGGACATACAATCAATCAATAAGTACATGAAAAAATGCTCACCATCGCTAGCAGTCAGAGAAATGCAAATCAAAACTACCCTAAGATACCATCTCACTCCAGTAAGATTGGCAGCCATTAGGAAGTCAAACAACAATAAGTGCTGGAGAGGATGCGGGGAAAAGGGCACTCTTGTTCATTGCTGGTGGGACTGCAAATTGGTGCAGCCAATTTGGAAAGCAGTATGGAGATTTCTTGGAAAGCTGGGAATGGAACCACAATTTGACCCAGCTATCCCCCTTCTAGGTCTATTCCCTAAAGACCTAACAAGAGCATGCTACAGGGACACTGCTACATCGATATTCATAGCAGCACAATTCACGATAGCAAGATTGTGGAATCAGCCTAGATGCCCTTCAATAGATGAATGGATAAAAAAGAACTCTTTTTTCTAACATCCACTAAAGTGTTAGGATAAAATGCTTAGTAATATTTATTAATATCCTACATGAAAAGAAAATGAACTGGAAAATTACTGTTTGTACATAAATGTCCCTTTCTAGAAGGTTTCTATTTGATCAAAAGGCCTATTGTCTTCCTCAACATAGACAATGATTTCAAGGGATAATGGAAGCTTTAACCTTAGCATTAATGACTGGTAATGTGAAATTAAAATTTTGAGCGATTGGGAATAACTGTTCTTTAATATTAATTATATCAGTAGCAATCACAGTTACATATGTTCATAATTTCAACTAGTTATTCATAAGTCTCATAGTTAATGTTTTCATCATGTAATAAGGTTATACAAATGAAAACACAAACAATATTCAGAAAAAGTGGACTCAATTACTAGGATAAAATTTATTTATAGGTTGCCATGATTTCCAATGTTATTTTCAGATTCATGATCAATTAGATTGTACTAGACCTAAATATTAATTTATGATGTTTAGATTTCCAAAGAGTTTTCCAAAAGGTCATTTCATTTGACCTAATTTACATTCTGAATGTAAGAAAAACAGGATGAAATCAAGAATTCAAATTCACATGTTTACATACCTGTGGCTGATTATTTTCAGTGCCAAAAAGGCTTTCTTCCTCTTCCTCTGATGTTACATCTAATAGTTTATCTTCTGAAAAATGGACAGGTTTACTTAATTTACTAAGGACTCCTAGAAAGTCTGACAGTCTATCAAATTAAAAATTAATAATAAGTTTTATTTTAGATGATCATTTATTTTTTAAACTACTTTGTTGTGTGTGTGTTTGTGTGTGTGTGTGTGTGTGTGTGTGTGTGTGTGTGTTTTCATATCTTGTAGTTTTATTCAGGGAGTTTTACCACCTTGGCAATCACTCTATCAATGAGTGGTATAGCCAAACCTATTGTACTTGGAGATAGGGTCACTCTAAAGTGTTCAGGGTGCCCTGAATCATGCCATTCACCCAACTCAGCCTCCTAAGATGCTGTATTTAGGTGGAACCAACTGTATCCAGCAAATATTTACCACTTTTTGGAATGCTTTTACTAAACCAAAAATTCAAAACTCATCCGGGAAAAACTAGATGTCAACAGGTTTAATGCATAAAAATAACTCAAAGAATTATCAACTCCAGATAAATTAAAAGTTCCCAGAAATACTTAAAAAACAGCAAAATATCAAAATTCACAGTTTGCTATTTTCTCCTCATAATAATAACTTTTCAACAACCACTCTTCATCAATATTGTTTTCTTAAGACTGATACTTTCCACACCTTTGTCAATGAATACCTTTATACCTAAAATGTTTTTTCCACTATTCTGACAAATTGGATTTTCTTCTTTTAGAAGTTAATCTATTTGTTCAGTCCTTTAGGACTATGGCTATTCTTCCCGGTACAAAGTGTTTTCCCCTGCCTTGGGGCTACCTTAGCAATCCAACAACTATTCTACTTAGGACATACAAATTGACCTGTGAAATTACTTATACAAATCTAATTCATTTTCTCCTAGATTATTGGGGATGTTTTTATATATCACCTTGGTGTCAACAGTCTCATCTATTTGAACTCATAACTAATAAGTTCTTGGTAAGAGGAAGTGGGAGAAAAAGGTGGCTTTTCTGGGGGTTGGGTTGAAGAGAGACTTAAGGAGTGAGATTATCAACCAGAGGCAGGAAATGGTAAGAATATAGAAGGTTTAAATGGGTCAGTATTTGTATGACCACATAGGGATGGGTGAGGAGTAATGACAGAGGACAGCACAGGCAGGGGAAGGGATAAAGAAACACAGTTGGGCAGAATTTTTATCATAGTAGATTCCCAAGAAAGGTAGGATGGTTGGACATCCACATTCTAAAGAAGGCCAATGGTCATATATCTAACTAGACCAATCTCAATGCTGTGGGCAGGTAGACATGAAGGGCCTGTGCATGAATATAGATGATTTCAAGGGATAATGGAAGCTTTAACCTTAGCATTAATGACTGGTAATGTGAAATTAAATTAATGAGAAGGCAACAGTATAGTGTGAAGTTCATGCAGGCAAAAATGGAGGGAATGTTTTCAAAAATACAGAGAATAGAAAAGTTTCAGTACCATGTGTAGAAAGAAGTTTAATAAAATGAACAAAATTTAAAAAGCTGGGGCAGCTGAAATGCATCCTCTCAGTTTCCTTTTCATTACAGTCGAAGTTACCCAGCTTATTTCCCCTTCCCTTTAGATTTTTAAAAAGAATTTTCTAGAGTTTGTTCTTGAGTCATTTCCTTTTACATTCTTGGTTTGGATTATTCCTACTACTATTTCTTTTCCATTCAGAAACTGTATCTTAAAATATACATATCAAGATTTAACCCAGCAGTGCTATATGACTAAGCCTCATCCTTAGCACTATTTATTTATTTTTGAGACAAGTTCTTGCTAAATTGCTATGGCTTCACTAATTTGCTAAGGCTGGCCTTCAACTTACAATCCTCCTGCATCAGCTTCTGGATTCATTGGGATTATAGGTGTGTCACCATACTTGGATGGAAATATAATTGTTATAACTTCCTCTTTTTTCCTTTTCCTTTGCCCAGAGACATGCTGGGAATAATAACTACATTTATGCTTTCACTGTATCTTGTTATATCTGAACTAACATGCAATGGCTCTTCATTTTAGACTTCCTAAAGTGTAGGTCATTTCCTTGCAACTCAGAATGTAGTGTGTGGGTAAAGAACATTGGAACCATCTTTAAATGTTTTAGAAATGTAAGCAAAGACCTGTTGAATGAGAATGTGCATTTTGAATATGGTCCCCAACATAGAATTTGCTAGAATTTGAGCATTCTTTGGTGTAATTAATCTTCTACCAATTCCTCTAACTTAACTTGCCTCTTTGAAATCCTCCTATTTTGTTCCCCAAATTGTAGGTGTATTAGCATTCATTATCTTTCCAATGAACATCTTATCAAGTTATACTTTGCTGATCATTTCATGATATACCCTACCCTTTTTATTTCCAGATTATATTATTCTTTACCATAATTACTTTCCTAGGAAGTAATTATGACATACATTTACTTATGGCAAACCAAATGTAGCTCTTAATGATCTGGCATTCATTCCTACATTACTTTCCAATATTGGTTAAGAAAACAGCTGTTGGAAATTTTTACTATATCTCTCAAAATAGTTTTGGTACTAAAAACTCAAATTTTTCTCATGCTCTGCTCTTCTACTTTCTAATGTTTAATCTGAATTTACCTCCCTTCACATTGTGCACTTATTTCTTTTTCTTTTTCTTTTTTTTTTGTCTGTGATCTTTAACTTTTGCATTCTTCATTCTCTCTTTTCCCCAACCCTTCTTTATTTCCAAACTTTCCTCTGATCTAAACAGGTCTTGAAATGGAATTCAACTCCACTAGAGACACTTAATATTTAATCTGTTGCTAAAACTTAATAAGATATACTACGTATTACCGTTTCACTTTTTTTCTTACTACATAATTATTAAGTTCATTTCTTCAACTAATTGAATCTATTAGTGTCCATGTTTTAAATGAAGATCAGAGCCAATGTTACTTTACAGTACATGGCCTTACCTTCTATATGTTTATTTATACCCCATTCCGCTCTTTGATATGCATCACCAGATAAAAGACCAGTGTATTTCTTAGGAGGACTCAGAGACATATCCTGGCAAAAAAGAATATCAATAATGAGTTGCATAAAGATTTCCTAATCACTAAGGTGAGACCCAATTTCCCAGGTTGAAATAAAATTAGATTTAATAAATAGAGAATTACACATTGAAAACTGACACATTTTATACCATAAGCTCATATATTCTCTGCAAATAGGGAAAATTTTACCTTCCTTTGTCTACTGAGCTTATGAACCAGAATAGAAGGAATATATATATATATATATATATATATATATATATATATATATAATTAAGAAAAGAGATCTATATTTCTTTTGGAAGCTTTTATTGAATGGAAAACTAGTTTTATAATATGATGAAGTTGTAAGAAAAAAAGTTTCTTCATTTTACCTTAATATGAGAGCACACAATAAATACAGTCTCCATTTAAAAAAAAACTACAAAAAGGTATACCATGGAAGAAAAATGGTGGTGTAAAATCATACTGTGCTTAGTGACTACACCCTGAATTTGAGTCAAATCAAATAGTGTATGCCTTTGCAATAAGATAGAGGGCTGTAGGAGAAAAAACTGGAGTGCAAATGCAGGGCCAATGAAATACATAAATATTATATTTTAAAAATTAAAAATAATAATACAATAATATAATAAGAAAATAAGAAATAGATTGCAGCAGTGTTAGGTGAAAACTGGCTAGTTCAAAGAGGGGAAGCTCCCCTCATGTGAGCCAAGACTCTCTGCAATTTCAAGAAAATTATGTTCATCTAAATTCCAATAAACTGTTTCCACAAATGAGGAAGTTTGTTTTTTCCTGAGATGTCAAGGGAAGAAACGTGTACTACAGATTTTCCCCAGAAATATCAAAGTGCTTGTCCAGGAATATTTTCCACTCAGTGTCCTTTTTCTTGGCTTTCTTCACAGGAGATCAGAAATGCCAGTCTTTACTTTCTTTTATTTATAATGCCCCACTATGATATGACTTCACTAGTTCAGGAGGCACCCACAACAAGAGTCAGACTATGTCTAAAAGAGAAACTGAGACAAAGATCTGTTAAAACCTCTGGGATGCTGTAGTCATTCATAGTCACATGGTCTATACAAGGTTTAGAAGCTGAGGTGAGTTTCATTTAAATGTTGCTGTAGGAAATCTGATAGGTTGGTTCTAGTAGAAAAGTTGGTGCTAGACTCTCCACAGAGTTGAGCTGATCTTTCTTGTCTGACCACCTTACTGTGCTCAGAGGCAGTTGAAGGAATAAACCTTACTTCTTCCTCTGAAACAATATTAGTCACTTCCTATGTAATTCAAGTATAGCACTGAGGGGGCTCCCCCTTTAGAAAGATTCCATTGTTGTGACTCTCTGTAAGAGAATCATCTTCATGTTTCATACCTCTAAGACATAGTGACCACCTCTCTATACTGGAATTATGGATTTCCACCCTACTTGCCCAGGATCAGAACATAGATTAACAGGGATGTGCTGAAAACTCTGGTCAACAGGGAATGTGGTCTGCTGCTTGGCAAGTCTGTAAAATGATGGACAGTGGGGATAATTCCATTTTTAAATTGGTGTTTTGAGATTAGAGACAGGAACAGAGATATGTTGTGGGTGGTTTTGTGAGGTAGAAGATTCAGGGAGAGCTGGGAAGAGTTTCATGGAGAAATTGTTGTCTAGATTTTCACAAACCAAACATGTATCCTGAAATCAGTCCACCTCTACAATGCTTAGAGATAGAGCAAGCCCCACAGGGGCCTAGAATCTTGCATATCCCTGAACTCACAGACAGTCAAACTCTGGAATTGGGAGTCTTCAGTGCAAACTGGCCCATAGGCTCCTTGCATGACAGTTTTGTTGACAGTTTCTATTATGACCACACTCCTATGGTTATATATATTATTTACATAATAATATATAATATATACAAATATATATATATATATATATATATATATATATATATATATATATATATATATATAGTTTGTTATTCACCTCTTGTTCTGGAAAGGGTTCCATAACACTCCCTGGTAGGCAAGGATGAAAGGATTTCACATTAACGTCTCCAAAAAAAATTCTGGACTGTTTGGGCTAGAATTGAGAAAAAAACAGCATAAATATAGTTGCTCCACAGAAACCTCTGCAAACTGCTGTATTATACAACTAGAAGTTGTGGAAACAAGTGTCTACATTTTAATTATATCAGCACAGAGAAATTATATACTTTTCTTGTATTTTTGTGATTTTTATATTTCTAATTAGTTTTTATCTTTCCAATTCATATGATCTTTTATTGTTTTATTGGTTTTCTTTGCACTTGCTTTGTTGTCTCACATCCGTATCTTCTTAATTTTTATTTTGTGATTTTTGTCTTCATTCTCCTTCCTTTGCCCCTCCACCACTTTTTTTGTTTGTTTTGGCACCAGGGATTGAACTCAGGGTATTCAACCACTGAGCCACATCCCCAATCATTTTATATTTTATTAGAAATAGAGCCTCAAGGATTGCTTAGCCCCTCACTAAGTTGCTGAGGTTGGCTTTATACTCATGATCCTTCTGCCTTAGCCTCCTAAGATGCTAGAATTACAGGCATGCACCACTATTCTCAGTCAATAGCACTGAATGAAAACCTCACAGTTACTAAATGGAAAGATTAACCAAATAACCAAAGAATGGAGACAGAGATGACTCAAAGAACATACAATGAAGAGAAGTTTTTTTCTTCAAGAGAATATTGAGTCTTGGAGTAAATAATTTAAAAAAGTAAACAAGGAGTGAGAAACAAATGTTCATCTTAAGTCCAAATCTGTGCTCATAATGAGCGGATGCTTGAAGAATATTCTGGTTCCTACTTTCATGGTTATGAAATTTCCCTGACTAGTTTGCTTCTTCTTCATGGCACTAATTCAAGATAATGCACCTGAATTTATACATCCCAGATATCAAAAGAAAATTCAAACTTAAAGCATATTTTTAGAATTCAGTAGTTAAATAATAGTCATCTCATGCATGCTATGTTATTTAGAACACTTCATTCTATAGAAATTTTTTTCTAAGCCAGGTGTGGTGGTGCACCCCTGTAATCCCAGTGGCTTGGGAGGCTAAGATAGGAGCATCACAAGTTCAAAGCCAGCTTCAGCAATGGTGAGGCTCTAAGCAACTCAGTGAGACTCTGTCTCTAAATAAAATACAAAATAGGGCTTGGGATGTGGCTCAGCGGTAAAGTGCCCCTGAGTTCAATCTTTAGTACCAAAAACAAAAAAAAAAAGAAAAGAAAAAGAAGAAGAAAGAATATTTTTTCATCTGTTTTTACACAATTATTCATGTTCAAAAAATTAAGAAGGTATTTTCTTATGTTTGAACTATATTGTAGCTGCTCCAGGATATATGCAAATATATTTATTAGCCTTGACTAGCTTATTAAAACTTAAAAATCTTTTAAATGAATATTTAAATAACTAAGTAAAAAACTTCTAAAATATGAGATCTCAGAATGTGACATAAGCATTTAAATATCTTAAAACACTATGATACAAAAATATAAATCTAAAGTCTTATCATATAGTTATTGAGAGTCTGTGCTTCCAGTAGTGGTTATTATTTTTCAGAAGATATCTATTTTTCAATTAGATAACGAGTTTTAAATATAGTCTTAGTGGAAAGAGTCAGAAGGCATGAAGAAATCCGTTTTTAATGCAAACATTTTTATAATGTTATTATATTTTTATACATTTATTTACTTAGTTTTATATGATGCTGAGGATTGAACCCCTTGCCTCACAGTACATGGTAGGCAAGTACTATACCACTGAGCAACAACTGCCGCCCCTAATCTAAACATTAATATACTTATTCTAAATGTGTATGTTTCCATAATTTCTAATGTTACTTTAGTGTAAAAATGGAGCCAATGGTAGAAATAATGGAAAAAGCCTGCAAGAAATATATTGAGTAAAATATAAAGGGTCTAATAAAAAAAAACTCTATCCAATGTGCCTTATTTATTTCAAATTAAAGGCATGAGGGAAATTTCTTTTTTTTTTTTCCAATAAAACTTTAATTATAAAATCAGGCAGCTATCTCACTGGCCACCTTTACAATCTGTATTTGAATCACCCTTTGTTTTTTTTGTTTTTTTTTTATGTTATTATTTTTTTTTATTGGTCGTTCATAACGTTACATAGTTCTTAATACATCATATTACACGGTTTGATTCACGTGGATTATGAACTCCCGCTTTTACCCCGTATACAAATTGCTATATCACATCAGTTTCCCTTCCATTGATTGACATATTGCCTTTCTAGTGTCTGATGTATTCTGCTGTCTGTCCTATTCTCTACTATCCCCCCTCCCCTCCCCTCCCCTCCCCTCCCCTTTTCTCTCTCTACCCCTTCTACTGTAAATCATTTCTTCCATTTGTATTATCTTGTCTTACCCCTCCTTTCCTCTTATATGACATTTTGTATAACCCTGAGGATCGCCTTCCATTTCCATGCAATTTCCCTTCTCACTCCCTTTCCCTCCCACCTCTCACCCCTGTTAATGTAAATCTTCTTCTCAAGCTCTTTGTCCCTACCCTGTCCTTGTTTCCTCCCCTTATATCAAAGGAGTCATTTGGTATTTGTTTTTTAAAGATTGACTAGCTTCACTTAGCATAATCTGCTCTAGTGCCATCCATTTCCCTCCAAATTCTATGATTTTGTCATTTTTTAATGCAGAGTAATACTCCATTGTGTATAGATGCCACATTTTTTTTATCCATTCATCTATTGAAGGGCATCTCCCTAAAGAAAGATATAGAAGAAGACCTTAGAAGATGGAAAAATATACCCTGCTCATGGATAGGCAGAACTAACATCATCAAAATGGCGATATTACCAAAAGTTCTCTATAAGTTCAATGCAATGCCAATCAAAATCCCAACAGCATTTCTTGTAGAAATAGATAAAAGAATCATGAAATTCATATGGAATAATAAAAGACCCAGAATAGCAAAAACAATACTAAGCAGGAAGTGTGAATCAGGCGGTATAGCGATACCAGACTTCAAACTATACTACAGAGCAATAGTAACAAAAACAGCATGGTACTGGTACCAAAACAGGCGGGTGGACCAATGGTACAGAATAGAGGACACAGTAACCAATCCACAAAACTACAACTATCTTATATTTGATAAAGGGGCTAAAAGCATGCAATGGAGGAAGGATAGCATCTTCAACAAATGGTGCTGGGAAAACTGGAAATCCATTTGCATCAAAATGAATCTGAATCCCTATCTCTCGCCATGCACAAAAGTTAACTCAAAATGGATCAAGGAGCTTGATATTAAATCAGAGACACGGCATCTGATAGAAGAAAAAGTTGGTTATGATCTATATACTGTGGGATCAGGCTCCAAATTCCTCAATAGGACACCCATAGCGCAAGAGTTAACAACTAGAATCAACAAATGGGACTTACTCAAACTAAAAAGTTTTTTTCTCAGCAAAAGAAACAATAAGAGAGATAAACAGGGAGCCTACATCCTGGGAACAAATCTTTACTCCACACACTTCAGATAGAGCCCTAATAACCAGAATATATAAAGAACTCAAAAAATTAGACAATAAGATAACAAATAACCCAATCAATAAATGGGCAAAGGACCTGAACAGACACTTCTCAGAGGAGGACATACAATCAATCAATAAGTACATGAAAAAATGCTCACCATCGCTAGCAGTCAGAGAAATGCAAATCAAAACTACCCTAAGATACCATCTCACTCCAGTAAGATTGGCAGCCATTAGGAAGTCAAACAACAATAAGTGCTGGAGAGGATGCGGGGAAAAGGGCACTCTTGTTCATTGCTGGTGGGACTGCAAATTGGTGCAGCCAATTTGGAAAGCAGTATGGAGATTTCTTGGAAAGCTGGGAATGGAACCACAATTTGACCCAGCTATCCCCCTTCTAGGTCTATTCCCTAAAGACCTAACAAGAGCATGCTACAGGGACACTGCTACATCGATATTCATAGCAGCACAATTCACGATAGCAAGATTGTGGAATCAGCCTAGATGCCCTTCAATAGATGAATGGATAAAAAAGAACTCTTTTTTCTAACATCCACTAAAGTGTTAGGATAAAATGCTTAGTAATATTTATTAATATCCTACATGAAAAGAAAATGAACTGGAAAATTACTGTTTGTACATAAATGTCCCTTTCTAGAAGGTTTCTATTTGATCAAAAGGCCTATTGTCTTCCTCAACATAGACAATGATTTCAAGGGATAATGGAAGCTTTAACCTTAGCATTAATGACTGGTAATGTGAAATTAAAATTTTGAGCGATTGGGAATAACTGTTCTTTAATATTAATTATATCAGTAGCAATCACAGTTACATATGTTCATAATTTCAACTAGTTATTCATAAGTCTCATAGTTAATGTTTTCATCATGTAATAAGGTTATACAAATGAAAACACAAACAATATTCAGAAAAAGTGGACTCAATTACTAGGATAAAATTTATTTATAGGTTGCCATGATTTCCAATGTTATTTTCAGATTCATGATCAATTAGATTGTACTAGACCTAAATATTAATTTATGATGTTTAGATTTCCAAAGAGTTTTCCAAAAGGTCATTTCATTTGACCTAATTTACATTCTGAATGTAAGAAAAACAGGATGAAATCAAGAATTCAAATTCACATGTTTACATACCTGTGGCTGATTATTTTCAGTGCCAAAAAGGCTTTCTTCCTCTTCCTCTGATGTTACATCTAATAGTTTATCTTCTGAAAAATGGACAGGTTTACTTAATTTACTAAGGACTCCTAGAAAGTCTGACAGTCTATCAAATTAAAAATTAATAATAAGTTTTATTTTAGATGATCATTTATTTTTTAAACTACTTTGTTGTGTGTGTGTTTGTGTGTGTGTGTGTGTGTGTGTGTGTGTGTGTTTTCATATCTTGTAGTTTTATTCAGGGAGTTTTACCACCTTGGCAATCACTCTATCAATGAGTGGTATAGCCAAACCTATTGTACTTGGAGATAGGGTCACTCTAAAGTGTTCAGGGTGCCCTGAATCATGCCATTCACCCAACTCAGCCTCCTAAGATGCTGTATTTAGGTGGAACCAACTGTATCCAGCAAATATTTACCACTTTTTGGAATGCTTTTACTAAACCAAAAATTCAAAACTCATCCGGGAAAAACTAGATGTCAACAGGTTTAATGCATAAAAATAACTCAAAGAATTATCAACTCCAGATAAATTAAAAGTTCCCAGAAATACTTAAAAAACAGCAAAATATCAAAATTCACAGTTTGCTATTTTCTCCTCATAATAATAACTTTTCAACAACCACTCTTCATCAATATTGTTTTCTTAAGACTGATACTTTCCACACCTTTGTCAATGAATACCTTTATACCTAAAATGTTTTTTCCACTATTCTGACAAATTGGATTTTCTTCTTTTAGAAGTTAATCTATTTGTTCAGTCCTTTAGGACTATGGCTATTCTTCCCGGTACAAAGTGTTTTCCCCTGCCTTGGGGCTACCTTAGCAATCCAACAACTATTCTACTTAGGACATACAAATTGACCTGTGAAATTACTTATACAAATCTAATTCATTTTCTCCTAGATTATTGGGGATGTTTTTATATATCACCTTGGTGTCAACAGTCTCATCTATTTGAACTCATAACTAATAAGTTCTTGGTAAGAGGAAGTGGGAGAAAAAGGTGGCTTTTCTGGGGGTTGGGTTGAAGAGAGACTTAAGGAGTGAGATTATCAACCAGAGGCAGGAAATGGTAAGAATATAGAAGGTTTAAATGGGTCAGTATTTGTATGACCACATAGGGATGGGTGAGGAGTAATGACAGAGGACAGCACAGGCAGGGGAAGGGATAAAGAAACACAGTTGGGCAGAATTTTTATCATAGTAGATTCCCAAGAAAGGTAGGATGGTTGGACATCCACATTCTAAAGAAGGCCAATGGTCATATATCTAACTAGACCAATCTCAATGCTGTGGGCAGGTAGACATGAAGGGCCTGTGCATGAATATAGATGATTTCAAGGGATAATGGAAGCTTTAACCTTAGCATTAATGACTGGTAATGTGAAATTAAATTAATGAGAAGGCAACAGTATAGTGTGAAGTTCATGCAGGCAAAAATGGAGGGAATGTTTTCAAAAATACAGAGAATAGAAAAGTTTCAGTACCATGTGTAGAAAGAAGTTTAATAAAATGAACAAAATTTAAAAAGCTGGGGCAGCTGAAATGCATCCTCTCAGTTTCCTTTTCATTACAGTCGAAGTTACCCAGCTTATTTCCCCTTCCCTTTAGATTTTTAAAAAGAATTTTCTAGAGTTTGTTCTTGAGTCATTTCCTTTTACATTCTTGGTTTGGATTATTCCTACTACTATTTCTTTTCCATTCAGAAACTGTATCTTAAAATATACATATCAAGATTTAACCCAGCAGTGCTATATGACTAAGCCTCATCCTTAGCACTATTTATTTATTTTTGAGACAAGTTCTTGCTAAATTGCTATGGCTTCACTAATTTGCTAAGGCTGGCCTTCAACTTACAATCCTCCTGCATCAGCTTCTGGATTCATTGGGATTATAGGTGTGTCACCATACTTGGATGGAAATATAATTGTTATAACTTCCTCTTTTTTCCTTTTCCTTTGCCCAGAGACATGCTGGGAATAATAACTACATTTATGCTTTCACTGTATCTTGTTATATCTGAACTAACATGCAATGGCTCTTCATTTTAGACTTCCTAAAGTGTAGGTCATTTCCTTGCAACTCAGAATGTAGTGTGTGGGTAAAGAACATTGGAACCATCTTTAAATGTTTTAGAAATGTAAGCAAAGACCTGTTGAATGAGAATGTGCATTTTGAATATGGTCCCCAACATAGAATTTGCTAGAATTTGAGCATTCTTTGGTGTAATTAATCTTCTACCAATTCCTCTAACTTAACTTGCCTCTTTGAAATCCTCCTATTTTGTTCCCCAAATTGTAGGTGTATTAGCATTCATTATCTTTCCAATGAACATCTTATCAAGTTATACTTTGCTGATCATTTCATGATATACCCTACCCTTTTTATTTCCAGATTATATTATTCTTTACCATAATTACTTTCCTAGGAAGTAATTATGACATACATTTACTTATGGCAAACCAAATGTAGCTCTTAATGATCTGGCATTCATTCCTACATTACTTTCCAATATTGGTTAAGAAAACAGCTGTTGGAAATTTTTACTATATCTCTCAAAATAGTTTTGGTACTAAAAACTCAAATTTTTCTCATGCTCTGCTCTTCTACTTTCTAATGTTTAATCTGAATTTACCTCCCTTCACATTGTGCACTTATTTCTTTTTCTTTTTCTTTTTTTTTTGTCTGTGATCTTTAACTTTTGCATTCTTCATTCTCTCTTTTCCCCAACCCTTCTTTATTTCCAAACTTTCCTCTGATCTAAACAGGTCTTGAAATGGAATTCAACTCCACTAGAGACACTTAATATTTAATCTGTTGCTAAAACTTAATAAGATATACTACGTATTACCGTTTCACTTTTTTTCTTACTACATAATTATTAAGTTCATTTCTTCAACTAATTGAATCTATTAGTGTCCATGTTTTAAATGAAGATCAGAGCCAATGTTACTTTACAGTACATGGCCTTACCTTCTATATGTTTATTTATACCCCATTCCGCTCTTTGATATGCATCACCAGATAAAAGACCAGTGTATTTCTTAGGAGGACTCAGAGACATATCCTGGCAAAAAAGAATATCAATAATGAGTTGCATAAAGATTTCCTAATCACTAAGGTGAGACCCAATTTCCCAGGTTGAAATAAAATTAGATTTAATAAATAGAGAATTACACATTGAAAACTGACACATTTTATACCATAAGCTCATATATTCTCTGCAAATAGGGAAAATTTTACCTTCCTTTGTCTACTGAGCTTATGAACCAGAATAGAAGGAATATATATATATATATATATATATATATATAATTAAGAAAAGAGATCTATATTTCTTTTGGAAGCTTTTATTGAATGGAAAACTAGTTTTATAATATGATGAAGTTGTAAGAAAAAAAGTTTCTTCATTTTACCTTAATATGAGAGCACACAATAAATACAGTCTCCATTTAAAAAAAAACTACAAAAAGGTATACCATGGAAGAAAAATGGTGGTGTAAAATCATACTGTGCTTAGTGACTACACCCTGAATTTGAGTCAAATCAAATAGTGTATGCCTTTGCAATAAGATAGAGGGCTGTAGGAGAAAAAACTGGAGTGCAAATGCAGGGCCAATGAAATACATAAATATTATATTTTAAAAATTAAAAATAATAATACAATAATATAATAAGAAAATAAGAAATAGATTGCAGCAGTGTTAGGTGAAAACTGGCTAGTTCAAAGAGGGGAAGCTCCCCTCATGTGAGCCAAGACTCTCTGCAATTTCAAGAAAATTATGTTCATCTAAATTCCAATAAACTGTTTCCACAAATGAGGAAGTTTGTTTTTTCCTGAGATGTCAAGGGAAGAAACGTGTACTACAGATTTTCCCCAGAAATATCAAAGTGCTTGTCCAGGAATATTTTCCACTCAGTGTCCTTTTTCTTGGCTTTCTTCACAGGAGATCAGAAATGCCAGTCTTTACTTTCTTTTATTTATAATGCCCCACTATGATATGACTTCACTAGTTCAGGAGGCACCCACAACAAGAGTCAGACTATGTCTAAAAGAGAAACTGAGACAAAGATCTGTTAAAACCTCTGGGATGCTGTAGTCATTCATAGTCACATGGTCTATACAAGGTTTAGAAGCTGAGGTGAGTTTCATTTAAATGTTGCTGTAGGAAATCTGATAGGTTGGTTCTAGTAGAAAAGTTGGTGCTAGACTCTCCACAGAGTTGAGCTGATCTTTCTTGTCTGACCACCTTACTGTGCTCAGAGGCAGTTGAAGGAATAAACCTTACTTCTTCCTCTGAAACAATATTAGTCACTTCCTATGTAATTCAAGTATAGCACTGAGGGGGCTCCCCCTTTAGAAAGATTCCATTGTTGTGACTCTCTGTAAGAGAATCATCTTCATGTTTCATACCTCTAAGACATAGTGACCACCTCTCTATACTGGAATTATGGATTTCCACCCTACTTGCCCAGGATCAGAACATAGATTAACAGGGATGTGCTGAAAACTCTGGTCAACAGGGAATGTGGTCTGCTGCTTGGCAAGTCTGTAAAATGATGGACAGTGGGGATAATTCCATTTTTAAATTGGTGTTTTGAGATTAGAGACAGGAACAGAGATATGTTGTGGGTGGTTTTGTGAGGTAGAAGATTCAGGGAGAGCTGGGAAGAGTTTCATGGAGAAATTGTTGTCTAGATTTTCACAAACCAAACATGTATCCTGAAATCAGTCCACCTCTACAATGCTTAGAGATAGAGCAAGCCCCACAGGGGCCTAGAATCTTGCATATCCCTGAACTCACAGACAGTCAAACTCTGGAATTGGGAGTCTTCAGTGCAAACTGGCCCATAGGCTCCTTGCATGACAGTTTTGTTGACAGTTTCTATTATGACCACACTCCTATGGTTATATATATTATTTACATAATAATATATAATATATACAAATATATATATATATATATATATATATATATATATATATATATATATATATATATATATATAGTTTGTTATTCACCTCTTGTTCTGGAAAGGGTTCCATAACACTCCCTGGTAGGCAAGGATGAAAGGATTTCACATTAACGTCTCCAAAAAAAATTCTGGACTGTTTGGGCTAGAATTGAGAAAAAAACAGCATAAATATAGTTGCTCCACAGAAACCTCTGCAAACTGCTGTATTATACAACTAGAAGTTGTGGAAACAAGTGTCTACATTTTAATTATATCAGCACAGAGAAATTATATACTTTTCTTGTATTTTTGTGATTTTTATATTTCTAATTAGTTTTTATCTTTCCAATTCATATGATCTTTTATTGTTTTATTGGTTTTCTTTGCACTTGCTTTGTTGTCTCACATCCGTATCTTCTTAATTTTTATTTTGTGATTTTTGTCTTCATTCTCCTTCCTTTGCCCCTCCACCACTTTTTTTGTTTGTTTTGGCACCAGGGATTGAACTCAGGGTATTCAACCACTGAGCCACATCCCCAATCATTTTATATTTTATTAGAAATAGAGCCTCAAGGATTGCTTAGCCCCTCACTAAGTTGCTGAGGTTGGCTTTATACTCATGATCCTTCTGCCTTAGCCTCCTAAGATGCTAGAATTACAGGCATGCACCACTATTCTCAGTCAATAGCACTGAATGAAAACCTCACAGTTACTAAATGGAAAGATTAACCAAATAACCAAAGAATGGAGACAGAGATGACTCAAAGAACATACAATGAAGAGAAGTTTTTTTCTTCAAGAGAATATTGAGTCTTGGAGTAAATAATTTAAAAAAGTAAACAAGGAGTGAGAAACAAATGTTCATCTTAAGTCCAAATCTGTGCTCATAATGAGCGGATGCTTGAAGAATATTCTGGTTCCTACTTTCATGGTTATGAAATTTCCCTGACTAGTTTGCTTCTTCTTCATGGCACTAATTCAAGATAATGCACCTGAATTTATACATCCCAGATATCAAAAGAAAATTCAAACTTAAAGCATATTTTTAGAATTCAGTAGTTAAATAATAGTCATCTCATGCATGCTATGTTATTTAGAACACTTCATTCTATAGAAATTTTTTTCTAAGCCAGGTGTGGTGGTGCACCCCTGTAATCCCAGTGGCTTGGGAGGCTAAGATAGGAGCATCACAAGTTCAAAGCCAGCTTCAGCAATGGTGAGGCTCTAAGCAACTCAGTGAGACTCTGTCTCTAAATAAAATACAAAATAGGGCTTGGGATGTGGCTCAGCGGTAAAGTGCCCCTGAGTTCAATCTTTAGTACCAAAAACAAAAAAAAAAAGAAAAGAAAAAGAAGAAGAAAGAATATTTTTTCATCTGTTTTTACACAATTATTCATGTTCAAAAAATTAAGAAGGTATTTTCTTATGTTTGAACTATATTGTAGCTGCTCCAGGATATATGCAAATATATTTATTAGCCTTGACTAGCTTATTAAAACTTAAAAATCTTTTAAATGAATATTTAAATAACTAAGTAAAAAACTTCTAAAATATGAGATCTCAGAATGTGACATAAGCATTTAAATATCTTAAAACACTATGATACAAAAATATAAATCTAAAGTCTTATCATATAGTTATTGAGAGTCTGTGCTTCCAGTAGTGGTTATTATTTTTCAGAAGATATCTATTTTTCAATTAGATAACGAGTTTTAAATATAGTCTTAGTGGAAAGAGTCAGAAGGCATGAAGAAATCCGTTTTTAATGCAAACATTTTTATAATGTTATTATATTTTTATACATTTATTTACTTAGTTTTATATGATGCTGAGGATTGAACCCCTTGCCTCACAGTACATGGTAGGCAAGTACTATACCACTGAGCAACAACTGCCGCCCCTAATCTAAACATTAATATACTTATTCTAAATGTGTATGTTTCCATAATTTCTAATGTTACTTTAGTGTAAAAATGGAGCCAATGGTAGAAATAATGGAAAAAGCCTGCAAGAAATATATTGAGTAAAATATAAAGGGTCTAATAAAAAAAAACTCTATCCAATGTGCCTTATTTATTTCAAATTAAAGGCATGAGGGAAATTTCTTTTTTTTTTTCCAATAAAACTTTAATTATAAAATCAGGCAGCTATCTCACTGGCCACCTTTACAATCTGTATTTGAATCACCCTTTGTTTTTTTTGTTTTTTTTATGTTATTATTTTTTTTTATTGGTCGTTCATAACGTTACATAGTTCTTAATACATCATATTACACGGTTTGATTCACGTGGATTATGAACTCCCGCTTTTACCCCGTATACAAATTGCTATATCACATCAGTTTCCCTTCCATTGATTGACATATTGCCTTTCTAGTGTCTGATGTATTCTGCTGTCTGTCCTATTCTCTACTATCCCCCCTCCCCTCCCCTCCCCTCCCCTCCCCTTTTCTCTCTCTACCCCTTCTACTGTAAATCATTTCTTCCATTTGTATTATCTTGTCTTACCCCTCCTTTCCTCTTATATGACATTTTGTATAACCCTGAGGATCGCCTTCCATTTCCATGCAATTTCCCTTCTCACTCCCTTTCCCTCCCACCTCTCATCCCTGTTAATGTAAATCTTCTTCTCAAGCTCTTTGTCCCTACCCTGTCCTTGTTTCCTCCCCTTATATCAAAGGAGTCATTTGGTATTTGTTTTTTAAAGATTGACTAGCTTCACTTAGCATAATCTGCTCTAGTGCCATCCATTTCCCTCCAAATTCTATGATTTTGTCATTTTTTAATGCAGAGTAATACTCCATTGTGTAAAGATGCCACATTTTTTTTATCCATTCATCTATTGAAGGGCATCTCCCTAAAGAAAGATATAGAAGAAGACCTTAGAAGATGGAAAAATATACCCTGCTCATGGATAGGCAGAACTAACATCATCAAAATGGCGATATTACCAAAAGTTCTCTATAAGTTCAATGCAATGCCAATCAAAATCCCAACAGCATTTCTTGTAGAAATAGATAAAAGAATCATGAAATTCATATGGAATAATAAAAGACCCAGAATAGCAAAAACAATACTAAGCAGGAAGTGTGAATCAGGCGGTATAGCGATACCAGACTTCAAACTATACTACAGAGCAATAGTAACAAAAACAGCATGGTACTGGTACCAAAACAGGCGGGTGGACCAATGGTACAGAATAGAGGACACAGTAACCAATCCACAAAACTACAACTATCTTATATTTGATAAAGGGGCTAAAAGCATGCAATGGAGGAAGGATAGCATCTTCAACAAATGGTGCTGGGAAAACTGGAAATCCATTTGCATCAAAATGAATCTGAATCCCTATCTCTCGCCATGCACAAAAGTTAACTCAAAATGGATCAAGGAGCTTGATATTAAATCAGAGACACGGCATCTGATAGAAGAAAAAGTTGGTTATGATCTATATACTGTGGGATCAGGCTCCAAATTCCTCAATAGGACACCCATAGCGCAAGAGTTAACAACTAGAATCAACAAATGGGACTTACTCAAACTAAAAAGTTTTTTTCTCAGCAAAAGAAACAATAAGAGAGATAAACAGGGAGCCTACATCCTGGGAACAAATCTTTACTCCACACACTTCAGATAGAGCCCTAATAACCAGAATATATAAAGAACTCAAAAAATTAGACAATAAGATAACAAATAACCCAATCAATAAATGGGCAAAGGACCTGAACAGACACTTCTCAGAGGAGGACATACAATCAATCAATAAGTACATGAAAAAATGCTCACCATCGCTAGCAGTCAGAGAAATGCAAATCAAAACTACCCTAAGATACCATCTCACTCCAGTAAGATTGGCAGCCATTAGGAAGTCAAACAACAATAAGTGCTGGAGAGGATGCGGGGAAAAGGGCACTCTTGTTCATTGCTGGTGGGACTGCAAATTGGTGCAGCCAATTTGGAAAGCAGTATGGAGATTTCTTGGAAAGCTGGGAATGGAACCACAATTTGACCCAGCTATCCCCCTTCTAGGTCTATTCCCTAAAGACCTAACAAGAGCATGCTACAGGGACACTGCTACATCGATATTCATAGCAGCACAATTCACGATAGCAAGATTGTGGAATCAGCCTAGATGCCCTTCAATAGATGAATGGATAAAAAAGAACTCTTTTTTCTAACATCCACTAAAGTGTTAGGATAAAATGCTTAGTAATATTTATTAATATCCTACATGAAAAGAAAATGAACTGGAAAATTACTGTTTGTACATAAATGTCCCTTTCTAGAAGGTTTCTATTTGATCAAAAGGCCTATTGTCTTCCTCAACATAGACAATGATTTCAAGGGATAATGGAAGCTTTAACCTTAGCATTAATGACTGGTAATGTGAAATTAAAATTTTGAGCGATTGGGAATAACTGTTCTTTAATATTAATTATATCAGTAGCAATCACAGTTACATATGTTCATAATTTCAACTAGTTATTCATAAGTCTCATAGTTAATGTTTTCATCATGTAATAAGGTTATACAAATGAAAACACAAACAATATTCAGAAAAAGTGGACTCAATTACTAGGATAAAATTTATTTATAGGTTGCCATGATTTCCAATGTTATTTTCAGATTCATGATCAATTAGATTGTACTAGACCTAAATATTAATTTATGATGTTTAGATTTCCAAAGAGTTTTCCAAAAGGTCATTTCATTTGACCTAATTTACATTCTGAATGTAAGAAAAACAGGATGAAATCAAGAATTCAAATTCACATGTTTACATACCTGTGGCTGATTATTTTCAGTGCCAAAAAGGCTTTCTTCCTCTTCCTCTGATGTTACATCTAATAGTTTATCTTCTGAAAAATGGACAGGTTTACTTAATTTACTAAGGACTCCTAGAAAGTCTGACAGTCTATCAAATTAAAAATTAATAATAAGTTTTATTTTAGATGATCATTTATTTTTTAAACTACTTTGTTGTGTGTGTGTTTGTGTGTGTGTGTGTGTGTGTGTGTGTGTGTGTTTTCATATCTTGTAGTTTTATTCAGGGAGTTTTACCACCTTGGCAATCACTCTATCAATGAGTGGTATAGCCAAACCTATTGTACTTGGAGATAGGGTCACTCTAAAGTGTTCAGGGTGCCCTGAATCATGCCATTCACCCAACTCAGCCTCCTAAGATGCTGTATTTAGGTGGAACCAACTGTATCCAGCAAATATTTACCACTTTTTGGAATGCTTTTACTAAACCAAAAATTCAAAACTCATCCGGGAAAAACTAGATGTCAACAGGTTTAATGCATAAAAATAACTCAAAGAATTATCAACTCCAGATAAATTAAAAGTTCCCAGAAATACTTAAAAAACAGCAAAATATCAAAATTCACAGTTTGCTATTTTCTCCTCATAATAATAACTTTTCAACAACCACTCTTCATCAATATTGTTTTCTTAAGACTGATACTTTCCACACCTTTGTCAATGAATACCTTTATACCTAAAATGTTTTTTCCACTATTCTGACAAATTGGATTTTCTTCTTTTAGAAGTTAATCTATTTGTTCAGTCCTTTAGGACTATGGCTATTCTTCCCGGTACAAAGTGTTTTCCCCTGCCTTGGGGCTACCTTAGCAATCCAACAACTATTCTACTTAGGACATACAAATTGACCTGTGAAATTACTTATACAAATCTAATTCATTTTCTCCTAGATTATTGGGGATGTTTTTATATATCACCTTGGTGTCAACAGTCTCATCTATTTGAACTCATAACTAATAAGTTCTTGGTAAGAGGAAGTGGGAGAAAAAGGTGGCTTTTCTGGGGGTTGGGTTGAAGAGAGACTTAAGGAGTGAGATTATCAACCAGAGGCAGGAAATGGTAAGAATATAGAAGGTTTAAATGGGTCAGTATTTGTATGACCACATAGGGATGGGTGAGGAGTAATGACAGAGGACAGCACAGGCAGGGGAAGGGATAAAGAAACACAGTTGGGCAGAATTTTTATCATAGTAGATTCCCAAGAAAGGTAGGATGGTTGGACATCCACATTCTAAAGAAGGCCAATGGTCATATATCTAACTAGACCAATCTCAATGCTGTGGGCAGGTAGACATGAAGGGCCTGTGCATGAATATAGATGATTTCAAGGGATAATGGAAGCTTTAACCTTAGCATTAATGACTGGTAATGTGAAATTAAATTAATGAGAAGGCAACAGTATAGTGTGAAGTTCATGCAGGCAAAAATGGAGGGAATGTTTTCAAAAATACAGAGAATAGAAAAGTTTCAGTACCATGTGTAGAAAGAAGTTTAATAAAATGAACAAAATTTAAAAAGCTGGGGCAGCTGAAATGCATCCTCTCAGTTTCCTTTTCATTACAGTCGAAGTTACCCAGCTTATTTCCCCTTCCCTTTAGATTTTTAAAAAGAATTTTCTAGAGTTTGTTCTTGAGTCATTTCCTTTTACATTCTTGGTTTGGATTATTCCTACTACTATTTCTTTTCCATTCAGAAACTGTATCTTAAAATATACATATCAAGATTTAACCCAGCAGTGCTATATGACTAAGCCTCATCCTTAGCACTATTTATTTATTTTTGAGACAAGTTCTTGCTAAATTGCTATGGCTTCACTAATTTGCTAAGGCTGGCCTTCAACTTACAATCCTCCTGCATCAGCTTCTGGATTCATTGGGATTATAGGTGTGTCACCATACTTGGATGGAAATATAATTGTTATAACTTCCTCTTTTTTCCTTTTCCTTTGCCCAGAGACATGCTGGGAATAATAACTACATTTATGCTTTCACTGTATCTTGTTATATCTGAACTAACATGCAATGGCTCTTCATTTTAGACTTCCTAAAGTGTAGGTCATTTCCTTGCAACTCAGAATGTAGTGTGTGGGTAAAGAACATTGGAACCATCTTTAAATGTTTTAGAAATGTAAGCAAAGACCTGTTGAATGAGAATGTGCATTTTGAATATGGTCCCCAACATAGAATTTGCTAGAATTTGAGCATTCTTTGGTGTAATTAATCTTCTACCAATTCCTCTAACTTAACTTGCCTCTTTGAAATCCTCCTATTTTGTTCCCCAAATTGTAGGTGTATTAGCATTCATTATCTTTCCAATGAACATCTTATCAAGTTATACTTTGCTGATCATTTCATGATATACCCTACCCTTTTTATTTCCAGATTATATTATTCTTTACCATAATTACTTTCCTAGGAAGTAATTATGACATACATTTACTTATGGCAAACCAAATGTAGCTCTTAATGATCTGGCATTCATTCCTACATTACTTTCCAATATTGGTTAAGAAAACAGCTGTTGGAAATTTTTACTATATCTCTCAAAATAGTTTTGGTACTAAAAACTCAAATTTTTCTCATGCTCTGCTCTTCTACTTTCTAATGTTTAATCTGAATTTACCTCCCTTCACATTGTGCACTTATTTCTTTTTCTTTTTCTTTTTTTTTTGTCTGTGATCTTTAACTTTTGCATTCTTCATTCTCTCTTTTCCCCAACCCTTCTTTATTTCCAAACTTTCCTCTGATCTAAACAGGTCTTGAAATGGAATTCAACTCCACTAGAGACACTTAATATTTAATCTGTTGCTAAAACTTAATAAGATATACTACGTATTACCGTTTCACTTTTTTTCTTACTACATAATTATTAAGTTCATTTCTTCAACTAATTGAATCTATTAGTGTCCATGTTTTAAATGAAGATCAGAGCCAATGTTACTTTACAGTACATGGCCTTACCTTCTATATGTTTATTTATACCCCATTCCGCTCTTTGATATGCATCACCAGATAAAAGACCAGTGTATTTCTTAGGAGGACTCAGAGACATATCCTGGCAAAAAAGAATATCAATAATGAGTTGCATAAAGATTTCCTAATCACTAAGGTGAGACCCAATTTCCCAGGTTGAAATAAAATTAGATTTAATAAATAGAGAATTACACATTGAAAACTGACACATTTTATACCATAAGCTCATATATTCTCTGCAAATAGGGAAAATTTTACCTTCCTTTGTCTACTGAGCTTATGAACCAGAATAGAAGGAATATATATATATATATATATATATATATATATATATAATTAAGAAAAGAGATCTATATTTCTTTTGGAAGCTTTTATTGAATGGAAAACTAGTTTTATAATATGATGAAGTTGTAAGAAAAAAAGTTTCTTCATTTTACCTTAATATGAGAGCACACAATAAATACAGTCTCCATTTAAAAAAAAACTACAAAAAGGTATACCATGGAAGAAAAATGGTGGTGTAAAATCATACTGTGCTTAGTGACTACACCCTGAATTTGAGTCAAATCAAATAGTGTATGCCTTTGCAATAAGATAGAGGGCTGTAGGAGAAAAAACTGGAGTGCAAATGCAGGGCCAATGAAATACATAAATATTATATTTTAAAAATTAAAAATAATAATACAATAATATAATAAGAAAATAAGAAATAGATTGCAGCAGTGTTAGGTGAAAACTGGCTAGTTCAAAGAGGGGAAGCTCCCCTCATGTGAGCCAAGACTCTCTGCAATTTCAAGAAAATTATGTTCATCTAAATTCCAATAAACTGTTTCCACAAATGAGGAAGTTTGTTTTTTCCTGAGATGTCAAGGGAAGAAACGTGTACTACAGATTTTCCCCAGAAATATCAAAGTGCTTGTCCAGGAATATTTTCCACTCAGTGTCCTTTTTCTTGGCTTTCTTCACAGGAGATCAGAAATGCCAGTCTTTACTTTCTTTTATTTATAATGCCCCACTATGATATGACTTCACTAGTTCAGGAGGCACCCACAACAAGAGTCAGACTATGTCTAAAAGAGAAACTGAGACAAAGATCTGTTAAAACCTCTGGGATGCTGTAGTCATTCATAGTCACATGGTCTATACAAGGTTTAGAAGCTGAGGTGAGTTTCATTTAAATGTTGCTGTAGGAAATCTGATAGGTTGGTTCTAGTAGAAAAGTTGGTGCTAGACTCTCCACAGAGTTGAGCTGATCTTTCTTGTCTGACCACCTTACTGTGCTCAGAGGCAGTTGAAGGAATAAACCTTACTTCTTCCTCTGAAACAATATTAGTCACTTCCTATGTAATTCAAGTATAGCACTGAGGGGGCTCCCCCTTTAGAAAGATTCCATTGTTGTGACTCTCTGTAAGAGAATCATCTTCATGTTTCATACCTCTAAGACATAGTGACCACCTCTCTATACTGGAATTATGGATTTCCACCCTACTTGCCCAGGATCAGAACATAGATTAACAGGGATGTGCTGAAAACTCTGGTCAACAGGGAATGTGGTCTGCTGCTTGGCAAGTCTGTAAAATGATGGACAGTGGGGATAATTCCATTTTTAAATTGGTGTTTTGAGATTAGAGACAGGAACAGAGATATGTTGTGGGTGGTTTTGTGAGGTAGAAGATTCAGGGAGAGCTGGGAAGAGTTTCATGGAGAAATTGTTGTCTAGATTTTCACAAACCAAACATGTATCCTGAAATCAGTCCACCTCTACAATGCTTAGAGATAGAGCAAGCCCCACAGGGGCCTAGAATCTTGCATATCCCTGAACTCACAGACAGTCAAACTCTGGAATTGGGAGTCTTCAGTGCAAACTGGCCCATAGGCTCCTTGCATGACAGTTTTGTTGACAGTTTCTATTATGACCACACTCCTATGGTTATATATATTATTTACATAATAATATATAATATATACAAATATATATATATATATATATATATATATATATATATATATATATATATATATATATATATATAGTTTGTTATTCACCTCTTGTTCTGGAAAGGGTTCCATAACACTCCCTGGTAGGCAAGGATGAAAGGATTTCACATTAACGTCTCCAAAAAAAATTCTGGACTGTTTGGGCTAGAATTGAGAAAAAAACAGCATAAATATAGTTGCTCCACAGAAACCTCTGCAAACTGCTGTATTATACAACTAGAAGTTGTGGAAACAAGTGTCTACATTTTAATTATATCAGCACAGAGAAATTATATACTTTTCTTGTATTTTTGTGATTTTTATATTTCTAATTAGTTTTTATCTTTCCAATTCATATGATCTTTTATTGTTTTATTGGTTTTCTTTGCACTTGCTTTGTTGTCTCACATCCGTATCTTCTTAATTTTTATTTTGTGATTTTTGTCTTCATTCTCCTTCCTTTGCCCCTCCACCACTTTTTTTGTTTGTTTTGGCACCAGGGATTGAACTCAGGGTATTCAACCACTGAGCCACATCCCCAATCATTTTATATTTTATTAGAAATAGAGCCTCAAGGATTGCTTAGCCCCTCACTAAGTTGCTGAGGTTGGCTTTATACTCATGATCCTTCTGCCTTAGCCTCCTAAGATGCTAGAATTACAGGCATGCACCACTATTCTCAGTCAATAGCACTGAATGAAAACCTCACAGTTACTAAATGGAAAGATTAACCAAATAACCAAAGAATGGAGACAGAGATGACTCAAAGAACATACAATGAAGAGAAGTTTTTTTCTTCAAGAGAATATTGAGTCTTGGAGTAAATAATTTAAAAAAGTAAACAAGGAGTGAGAAACAAATGTTCATCTTAAGTCCAAATCTGTGCTCATAATGAGCGGATGCTTGAAGAATATTCTGGTTCCTACTTTCATGGTTATGAAATTTCCCTGACTAGTTTGCTTCTTCTTCATGGCACTAATTCAAGATAATGCACCTGAATTTATACATCCCAGATATCAAAAGAAAATTCAAACTTAAAGCATATTTTTAGAATTCAGTAGTTAAATAATAGTCATCTCATGCATGCTATGTTATTTAGAACACTTCATTCTATAGAAATTTTTTTCTAAGCCAGGTGTGGTGGTGCACCCCTGTAATCCCAGTGGCTTGGGAGGCTAAGATAGGAGCATCACAAGTTCAAAGCCAGCTTCAGCAATGGTGAGGCTCTAAGCAACTCAGTGAGACTCTGTCTCTAAATAAAATACAAAATAGGGCTTGGGATGTGGCTCAGCGGTAAAGTGCCCCTGAGTTCAATCTTTAGTACCAAAAACAAAAAAAAAAAGAAAAGAAAAAGAAGAAGAAAGAATATTTTTTCATCTGTTTTTACACAATTATTCATGTTCAAAAAATTAAGAAGGTATTTTCTTATGTTTGAACTATATTGTAGCTGCTCCAGGATATATGCAAATATATTTATTAGCCTTGACTAGCTTATTAAAACTTAAAAATCTTTTAAATGAATATTTAAATAACTAAGTAAAAAACTTCTAAAATATGAGATCTCAGAATGTGACATAAGCATTTAAATATCTTAAAACACTATGATACAAAAATATAAATCTAAAGTCTTATCATATAGTTATTGAGAGTCTGTGCTTCCAGTAGTGGTTATTATTTTTCAGAAGATATCTATTTTTCAATTAGATAACGAGTTTTAAATATAGTCTTAGTGGAAAGAGTCAGAAGGCATGAAGAAATCCGTTTTTAATGCAAACATTTTTATAATGTTATTATATTTTTATACATTTATTTACTTAGTTTTATATGATGCTGAGGATTGAACCCCTTGCCTCACAGTACATGGTAGGCAAGTACTATACCACTGAGCAACAACTGCCGCCCCTAATCTAAACATTAATATACTTATTCTAAATGTGTATGTTTCCATAATTTCTAATGTTACTTTAGTGTAAAAATGGAGCCAATGGTAGAAATAATGGAAAAAGCCTGCAAGAAATATATTGAGTAAAATATAAAGGGTCTAATAAAAAAAAACTCTATCCAATGTGCCTTATTTATTTCAAATTAAAGGCATGAGGGAAATTTCTTTTTTTTTTTCCAATAAAACTTTAATTATAAAATCAGGCAGCTATCTCACTGGCCACCTTTACAATCTGTATTTGAATCACCCTTTGTTTTTTTTGTTTTTTTTATGTTATTATTTTTTTTTATTGGTCGTTCATAACGTTACATAGTTCTTAATACATCATATTACACGGTTTGATTCACGTGGATTATGAACTCCCGCTTTTACCCCGTATACAAATTGCTATATCACATCAGTTTCCCTTCCATTGATTGACATATTGCCTTTCTAGTGTCTGATGTATTCTGCTGTCTGTCCTATTCTCTACTATCCCCCCTCCCCTCCCCTCCCCTCCCCTCCCCTTTTCTCTCTCTACCCCTTCTACTGTAAATCATTTCTTCCATTTGTATTATCTTGTCTTACCCCTCCTTTCCTCTTATATGACATTTTGTATAACCCTGAGGATCGCCTTCCATTTCCATGCAATTTCCCTTCTCACTCCCTTTCCCTCCCACCTCTCATCCCTGTTAATGTAAATCTTCTTCTCAAGCTCTTTGTCCCTACCCTGTCCTTGTTTCCTCCCCTTATATCAAAGGAGTCATTTGGTATTTGTTTTTTAAAGATTGACTAGCTTCACTTAGCATAATCTGCTCTAGTGCCATCCATTTCCCTCCAAATTCTATGATTTTGTCATTTTTTAATGCAGAGTAATACTCCATTGTGTAAAGATGCCACATTTTTTTTATCCATTCATCTATTGAAGGGCATCTCCCTAAAGAAAGATATAGAAGAAGACCTTAGAAGATGGAAAAATATACCCTGCTCATGGATAGGCAGAACTAACATCATCAAAATGGCGATATTACCAAAAGTTCTCTATAAGTTCAATGCAATGCCAATCAAAATCCCAACAGCATTTCTTGTAGAAATAGATAAAAGAATCATGAAATTCATATGGAATAATAAAAGACCCAGAATAGCAAAAACAATACTAAGCAGGAAGTGTGAATCAGGCGGTATAGCGATACCAGACTTCAAACTATACTACAGAGCAATAGTAACAAAAACAGCATGGTACTGGTACCAAAACAGGCGGGTGGACCAATGGTACAGAATAGAGGACACAGTAACCAATCCACAAAACTACAACTATCTTATATTTGATAAAGGGGCTAAAAGCATGCAATGGAGGAAGGATAGCATCTTCAACAAATGGTGCTGGGAAAACTGGAAATCCATTTGCATCAAAATGAATCTGAATCCCTATCTCTCGCCATGCACAAAAGTTAACTCAAAATGGATCAAGGAGCTTGATATTAAATCAGAGACACGGCATCTGATAGAAGAAAAAGTTGGTTATGATCTATATACTGTGGGATCAGGCTCCAAATTCCTCAATAGGACACCCATAGCGCAAGAGTTAACAACTAGAATCAACAAATGGGACTTACTCAAACTAAAAAGTTTTTTTCTCAGCAAAAGAAACAATAAGAGAGATAAACAGGGAGCCTACATCCTGGGAACAAATCTTTACTCCACACACTTCAGATAGAGCCCTAATAACCAGAATATATAAAGAACTCAAAAAATTAGACAATAAGATAACAAATAACCCAATCAATAAATGGGCAAAGGACCTGAACAGACACTTCTCAGAGGAGGACATACAATCAATCAATAAGTACATGAAAAAATGCTCACCATCGCTAGCAGTCAGAGAAATGCAAATCAAAACTACCCTAAGATACCATCTCACTCCAGTAAGATTGGCAGCCATTAGGAAGTCAAACAACAATAAGTGCTGGAGAGGATGCGGGGAAAAGGGCACTCTTGTTCATTGCTGGTGGGACTGCAAATTGGTGCAGCCAATTTGGAAAGCAGTATGGAGATTTCTTGGAAAGCTGGGAATGGAACCACAATTTGACCCAGCTATCCCCCTTCTAGGTCTATTCCCTAAAGACCTAACAAGAGCATGCTACAGGGACACTGCTACATCGATATTCATAGCAGCACAATTCACGATAGCAAGATTGTGGAATCAGCCTAGATGCCCTTCAATAGATGAATGGATAAAAAAGAACTCTTTTTTCTAACATCCACTAAAGTGTTAGGATAAAATGCTTAGTAATATTTATTAATATCCTACATGAAAAGAAAATGAACTGGAAAATTACTGTTTGTACATAAATGTCCCTTTCTAGAAGGTTTCTATTTGATCAAAAGGCCTATTGTCTTCCTCAACATAGACAATGATTTCAAGGGATAATGGAAGCTTTAACCTTAGCATTAATGACTGGTAATGTGAAATTAAAATTTTGAGCGATTGGGAATAACTGTTCTTTAATATTAATTATATCAGTAGCAATCACAGTTACATATGTTCATAATTTCAACTAGTTATTCATAAGTCTCATAGTTAATGTTTTCATCATGTAATAAGGTTATACAAATGAAAACACAAACAATATTCAGAAAAAGTGGACTCAATTACTAGGATAAAATTTATTTATAGGTTGCCATGATTTCCAATGTTATTTTCAGATTCATGATCAATTAGATTGTACTAGACCTAAATATTAATTTATGATGTTTAGATTTCCAAAGAGTTTTCCAAAAGGTCATTTCATTTGACCTAATTTACATTCTGAATGTAAGAAAAACAGGATGAAATCAAGAATTCAAATTCACATGTTTACATACCTGTGGCTGATTATTTTCAGTGCCAAAAAGGCTTTCTTCCTCTTCCTCTGATGTTACATCTAATAGTTTATCTTCTGAAAAATGGACAGGTTTACTTAATTTACTAAGGACTCCTAGAAAGTCTGACAGTCTATCAAATTAAAAATTAATAATAAGTTTTATTTTAGATGATCATTTATTTTTTAAACTACTTTGTTGTGTGTGTGTTTGTGTGTGTGTGTGTGTGTGTGTGTGTGTGTGTTTTCATATCTTGTAGTTTTATTCAGGGAGTTTTACCACCTTGGCAATCACTCTATCAATGAGTGGTATAGCCAAACCTATTGTACTTGGAGATAGGGTCACTCTAAAGTGTTCAGGGTGCCCTGAATCATGCCATTCACCCAACTCAGCCTCCTAAGATGCTGTATTTAGGTGGAACCAACTGTATCCAGCAAATATTTACCACTTTTTGGAATGCTTTTACTAAACCAAAAATTCAAAACTCATCCGGGAAAAACTAGATGTCAACAGGTTTAATGCATAAAAATAACTCAAAGAATTATCAACTCCAGATAAATTAAAAGTTCCCAGAAATACTTAAAAAACAGCAAAATATCAAAATTCACAGTTTGCTATTTTCTCCTCATAATAATAACTTTTCAACAACCACTCTTCATCAATATTGTTTTCTTAAGACTGATACTTTCCACACCTTTGTCAATGAATACCTTTATACCTAAAATGTTTTTTCCACTATTCTGACAAATTGGATTTTCTTCTTTTAGAAGTTAATCTATTTGTTCAGTCCTTTAGGACTATGGCTATTCTTCCCGGTACAAAGTGTTTTCCCCTGCCTTGGGGCTACCTTAGCAATCCAACAACTATTCTACTTAGGACATACAAATTGACCTGTGAAATTACTTATACAAATCTAATTCATTTTCTCCTAGATTATTGGGGATGTTTTTATATATCACCTTGGTGTCAACAGTCTCATCTATTTGAACTCATAACTAATAAGTTCTTGGTAAGAGGAAGTGGGAGAAAAAGGTGGCTTTTCTGGGGGTTGGGTTGAAGAGAGACTTAAGGAGTGAGATTATCAACCAGAGGCAGGAAATGGTAAGAATATAGAAGGTTTAAATGGGTCAGTATTTGTATGACCACATAGGGATGGGTGAGGAGTAATGACAGAGGACAGCACAGGCAGGGGAAGGGATAAAGAAACACAGTTGGGCAGAATTTTTATCATAGTAGATTCCCAAGAAAGGTAGGATGGTTGGACATCCACATTCTAAAGAAGGCCAATGGTCATATATCTAACTAGACCAATCTCAATGCTGTGGGCAGGTAGACATGAAGGGCCTGTGCATGAATATAGATGATTTCAAGGGATAATGGAAGCTTTAACCTTAGCATTAATGACTGGTAATGTGAAATTAAATTAATGAGAAGGCAACAGTATAGTGTGAAGTTCATGCAGGCAAAAATGGAGGGAATGTTTTCAAAAATACAGAGAATAGAAAAGTTTCAGTACCATGTGTAGAAAGAAGTTTAATAAAATGAACAAAATTTAAAAAGCTGGGGCAGCTGAAATGCATCCTCTCAGTTTCCTTTTCATTACAGTCGAAGTTACCCAGCTTATTTCCCCTTCCCTTTAGATTTTTAAAAAGAATTTTCTAGAGTTTGTTCTTGAGTCATTTCCTTTTACATTCTTGGTTTGGATTATTCCTACTACTATTTCTTTTCCATTCAGAAACTGTATCTTAAAATATACATATCAAGATTTAACCCAGCAGTGCTATATGACTAAGCCTCATCCTTAGCACTATTTATTTATTTTTGAGACAAGTTCTTGCTAAATTGCTATGGCTTCACTAATTTGCTAAGGCTGGCCTTCAACTTACAATCCTCCTGCATCAGCTTCTGGATTCATTGGGATTATAGGTGTGTCACCATACTTGGATGGAAATATAATTGTTATAACTTCCTCTTTTTTCCTTTTCCTTTGCCCAGAGACATGCTGGGAATAATAACTACATTTATGCTTTCACTGTATCTTGTTATATCTGAACTAACATGCAATGGCTCTTCATTTTAGACTTCCTAAAGTGTAGGTCATTTCCTTGCAACTCAGAATGTAGTGTGTGGGTAAAGAACATTGGAACCATCTTTAAATGTTTTAGAAATGTAAGCAAAGACCTGTTGAATGAGAATGTGCATTTTGAATATGGTCCCCAACATAGAATTTGCTAGAATTTGAGCATTCTTTGGTGTAATTAATCTTCTACCAATTCCTCTAACTTAACTTGCCTCTTTGAAATCCTCCTATTTTGTTCCCCAAATTGTAGGTGTATTAGCATTCATTATCTTTCCAATGAACATCTTATCAAGTTATACTTTGCTGATCATTTCATGATATACCCTACCCTTTTTATTTCCAGATTATATTATTCTTTACCATAATTACTTTCCTAGGAAGTAATTATGACATACATTTACTTATGGCAAACCAAATGTAGCTCTTAATGATCTGGCATTCATTCCTACATTACTTTCCAATATTGGTTAAGAAAACAGCTGTTGGAAATTTTTACTATATCTCTCAAAATAGTTTTGGTACTAAAAACTCAAATTTTTCTCATGCTCTGCTCTTCTACTTTCTAATGTTTAATCTGAATTTACCTCCCTTCACATTGTGCACTTATTTCTTTTTCTTTTTCTTTTTTTTTTGTCTGTGATCTTTAACTTTTGCATTCTTCATTCTCTCTTTTCCCCAACCCTTCTTTATTTCCAAACTTTCCTCTGATCTAAACAGGTCTTGAAATGGAATTCAACTCCACTAGAGACACTTAATATTTAATCTGTTGCTAAAACTTAATAAGATATACTACGTATTACCGTTTCACTTTTTTTCTTACTACATAATTATTAAGTTCATTTCTTCAACTAATTGAATCTATTAGTGTCCATGTTTTAAATGAAGATCAGAGCCAATGTTACTTTACAGTACATGGCCTTACCTTCTATATGTTTATTTATACCCCATTCCGCTCTTTGATATGCATCACCAGATAAAAGACCAGTGTATTTCTTAGGAGGACTCAGAGACATATCCTGGCAAAAAAGAATATCAATAATTAGTTGCATAAAGATTTCCTAATCACTAAGGTGAGACCCAATTTCCCAGGTTGAAATAAAATTAGATTTAATAAATAGAGAATTACACATTGAAAACTGACACATTTTATACCATAAGCTCATATATTCTCTGCAAATAGGGAAAATTTTACCTTCCTTTGTCTACTGAGCTTATGAACCAGAATAGAAGGAATATATATATATATATATGTATATATATATATATATATATAATTAAGAAAAGAGATCTATATTTCTTTTGGAAGCTTTTATTGAATGGAAAACTAGTTTTATAATATGATGAAGTTGTAAGAAAAAAAGTTTCTTCATTTTACCTTAATATGAGAGCACACAATAAATACAGTCTCCATTTAAAAAAAAACTACAAAAAGGTATACCATGGAAGAAAAATGGTGGTGTAAAATCATACTGTGCTTAGTGACTACACCCTGAATTTGAGTCAAATCAAATAGTGTATGCCTTTGCAATAAGATAGAGGGCTGTAGGAGAAAAAACTGGAGTGCAAATGCAGGGCCAATGAAATACATAAATATTATATTTTAAAAATTAAAAATAATAATACAATAATATAATAAGAAAATAAGAAATAGATTGCAGCAGTGTTAGGTGAAAACTGGCTAGTTCAAAGAGGGGAAGCTCCCCTCATGTGAGCCAAGACTCTCTGCAATTTCAAGAAAATTATGTTCATCTAAATTCCAATAAACTGTTTCCACAAATGAGGAAGTTTGTTTTTTCCTGAGATGTCAAGGGAAGAAACGTGTACTACAGATTTTCCCCAGAAATATCAAAGTGCTTGTCCAGGAATATTTTCCACTCAGTGTCCTTTTTCTTGGCTTTCTTCACAGGAGATCAGAAATGCCAGTCTTTACTTTCTTTTATTTATAATGCCCCACTATGATATGACTTCACTAGTTCAGGAGGCACCCACAACAAGAGTCAGACTATGTCTAAAAGAGAAACTGAGACAAAGATCTGTTAAAACCTCTGGGATGCTGTAGTCATTCATAGTCACATGGTCTATACAAGGTTTAGAAGCTGAGGTGAGTTTCATTTAAATGTTGCTGTAGGAAATCTGATAGGTTGGTTCTAGTAGAAAAGTTGGTGCTAGACTCTCCACAGAGTTGAGCTGATCTTTCTTGTCTGACCACCTTACTGTGCTCAGAGGCAGTTGAAGGAATAAACCTTACTTCTTCCTCTGAAACAATATTAGTCACTTCCTATGTAATTCAAGTATAGCACTGAGGGGGCTCCCCCTTTAGAAAGATTCCATTGTTGTGACTCTCTGTAAGAGAATCATCTTCATGTTTCATACCTCTAAGACATAGTGACCACCTCTCTATACTGGAATTATGGATTTCCACCCTACTTGCCCAGGATCAGAACATAGATTAACAGGGATGTGCTGAAAACTCTGGTCAACAGGGAATGTGGTCTGCTGCTTGGCAAGTCTGTAAAATGATGGACAGTGGGGATAATTCCATTTTTAAATTGGTGTTTTGAGATTAGAGACAGGAACAGAGATATGTTGTGGGTGGTTTTGTGAGGTAGAAGATTCAGGGAGAGCTGGGAAGAGTTTCATGGAGAAATTGTTGTCTAGATTTTCACAAACCAAACATGTATCCTGAAATCAGTCCACCTCTACAATGCTTAGAGATAGAGCAAGCCCCACAGGGGCCTAGAATCTTGCATATCCCTGAACTCACAGACAGTCAAACTCTGGAATTGGGAGTCTTCAGTGCAAACTGGCCCATAGGCTCCTTGCATGACAGTTTTGTTGACAGTTTCTATTATGACCACACTCCTATGGTTATATATATTATTTACATAATAATATATAATATATACAAATATATATATATATATATATATATATATATATATATATATATATATATATATATAGTTTGTTATTCACCTCTTGTTCTGGAAAGGGTTCCATAACACTCCCTGGTAGGCAAGGATGAAAGGATTTCACATTAACGTCTCCAAAAAAAATTCTGGACTGTTTGGGCTAGAATTGAGAAAAAAACAGCATAAATATAGTTGCTCCACAGAAACCTCTGCAAACTGCTGTATTATACAACTAGAAGTTGTGGAAACAAGTGTCTACATTTTAATTATATCAGCACAGAGAAATTATATACTTTTCTTGTATTTTTGTGATTTTTATATTTCTAATTAGTTTTTATCTTTCCAATTCATATGATCTTTTATTGTTTTATTGGTTTTCTTTGCACTTGCTTTGTTGTCTCACATCCGTATCTTCTTAATTTTTATTTTGTGATTTTTGTCTTCATTCTCCTTCCTTTGCCCCTCCACCACTTTTTTTGTTTGTTTTGGCACCAGGGATTGAACTCAGGGTATTCAACCACTGAGCCACATCCCCAATCATTTTATATTTTATTAGAAATAGAGCCTCAAGGATTGCTTAGCCCCTCACTAAGTTGCTGAGGTTGGCTTTATACTCATGATCCTTCTGCCTTAGCCTCCTAAGATGCTAGAATTACAGGCATGCACCACTATTCTCAGTCAATAGCACTGAATGAAAACCTCACAGTTACTAAATGGAAAGATTAACCAAATAACCAAAGAATGGAGACAGAGATGACTCAAAGAACATACAATGAAGAGAAGTTTTTTTCTTCAAGAGAATATTGAGTCTTGGAGTAAATAATTTAAAAAAGTAAACAAGGAGTGAGAAACAAATGTTCATCTTAAGTCCAAATCTGTGCTCATAATGAGCGGATGCTTGAAGAATATTCTGGTTCCTACTTTCATGGTTATGAAATTTCCCTGACTAGTTTGCTTCTTCTTCATGGCACTAATTCAAGATAATGCACCTGAATTTATACATCCCAGATATCAAAAGAAAATTCAAACTTAAAGCATATTTTTAGAATTCAGTAGTTAAATAATAGTCATCTCATGCATGCTATGTTATTTAGAACACTTCATTCTATAGAAATTTTTTTCTAAGCCAGGTGTGGTGGTGCACCCCTGTAATCCCAGTGGCTTGGGAGGCTAAGATAGGAGCATCACAAGTTCAAAGCCAGCTTCAGCAATGGTGAGGCTCTAAGCAACTCAGTGAGACTCTGTCTCTAAATAAAATACAAAATAGGGCTTGGGATGTGGCTCAGCGGTAAAGTGCCCCTGAGTTCAATCTTTAGTACCAAAAACAAAAAAAAAAAAAAAAGAAAAAGAAGAAGAAAGAATATTTTTTCATCTGTTTTTACACAATTATTCATGTTCAAAAAATTAAGAAGGTATCTTCTTATGTTTGAACTATATTGTAGCTGCTCCAGGATATATGCAAATATATTTATTAGCCTTGACTAGCTTATTAAAACTTAAAAATCTTTTAAATGAATATTTAAATAACTAAGTAAAAAACTTCTAAAATATGAGATCTCAGAATGTGACATAAGCATTTAAATATCTTAAAACACTATGATACAAAAATATAAATCTAAAGTCTTATCATATAGTTATTGAGAGTCTGTGCTTCCAGTAGTGGTTATTATTTTTCAGAAGATATCTATTTTTCAATTAGATAACGAGTTTTAAATATAGTCTTAGTGGAAAGAGTCAGAAGGCATGAAGAAATCCGTTTTTAATGCAAACATTTTTATAATGTTATTATATTTTTATACATTTATTTACTTAGTTTTATATGATGCTGAGGATTGAACCCCTTGCCTCACAGTACATGGTAGGCAAGTACTATACCACTGAGCAACAACTGCCGCCCCTAATCTAAACATTAATATACTTATTCTAAATGTGTATGTTTCCATAATTTCTAATGTTACTTTAGTGTAAAAATGGAGCCAATGGTAGAAATAATGGAAAAAGCCTGCAAGAAATATATTGAGTAAAATATAAAGGGTCTAATAAAAAAAAACTCTATCCAATGTGCCTTATTTATTTCAAATTAAAGGCATGAGGGAAATTTCTTTTTTTTTTTCCAATAAAACTTTAATTATAAAATCAGGCAGCTATCTCACTGGCCACCTTTACAATCTGTATTTGAATCACCCTTTGTTTTTTTTGTTTTTTTTTATGTTATTATTTTTTTTTATTGGTCGTTCATAACGTTACATAGTTCTTAATACATCATATTACACGGTTTGATTCACGTGGATTATGAACTCCCGCTTTTACCCCGTATACAAATTGCTATATCACATCAGTTTCCCTTCCATTGATTGACATATTGCCTTTCTAGTGTCTGATGTATTCTGCTGTCTGTCCTATTCTCTACTATCCCCCCTCCCCTCCCCTCCCCTCCCCTCCCCTCCCCTTTTCTCTCTCTACCCCTTCTACTGTAAATCATTTCTTCCATTTGTATTATCTTGTCTTACCCCTCCTTTCCTCTTATATGACATTTTGTATAACCCTGAGGATCGCCTTCCATTTCCATGCAATTTCCCTTCTCACTCCCTTTCCCTCCCACCTCTCATCCCTGTTTAATGTAAATCTTCTTCTCAAGCTCTTTGTCCCTACCCTGTCCTTGTTTCCTCCCCTTATATCAAAGGAGTCATTTGGTATTTGTTTTTTAAAGATTGACTAGCTTCACTTAGCATAATCTGCTCTAATGCCATCCATTTCCCTCCAAATTCTATGATTTTGTCATTTTTTAATGCAGAATAATACTCCATAGTATATAAATGCCACATTTTTTTTATCCATTCATCTATTGAAGGGCATCTAGGCTGGTTCCACAGTCTTGCTATCGTGAATTGAGCTGCTATGAACATCGATGTAGCAGTGTCCCTGTAGCATGCTCTTGTTAGGGCTTTAGGGAATAGACCCAGAAGGGGAATAGCTGGGTCAAATGGTGGTTCCATTCCCAGCTTTCCGAGAAATCTCCATACTGCTTTCCAAATTGGCTGCACCAATTTGCAGTCCCACCAGCAATGAACAAGAGTGCCCTTTTCCCCGCATCCTCTCCAGCACTTATTGTTGTTTGACTTCCTAATGGCTGCCAGTCTTACTGGAGTGAGATGGTATCTTAGGGTAGTTTTGATTTGCATTTCTCTGACTGGTAGCGATGGTGAGCATTTTTTCATGTACTTGTTGATTGATTGTATGTCCTCCTCTGAGAAGTGTCTGTTCAGGTCCTTGGCCCATTTATTGATTGGGTTATTTGTTATCTTATTGTCTAATTTTTTGAGTTCTTTGTATATTCTGGTTATTAGGGCTCTATCTGAAGTGTGTGGAGTAAAGATTTGTTCCCAGGATGTAGGCTCCCTGTTTATCTCTCTTATTGTTTCTTTTGCTGAGAAAAAACTTTTTAGTTTGAGTAAGTCCCATTTGTTGATTCTATTTGTTAACTCTAGCGCTATGGGTGTCCTATTGAGGAATTTGGAGCCCGATCCCACTGCGTGTAGATCATAATCGACTCTTTCTTCTATCAGATGCCATGTCTCTGATTTAATATCAAGCTCCTTGTGCACGGCGAGAGATAGGGATTCAGATTCATTTTGGTGCAAATGGATTTCCAGTTTTCCCAGCACCATTTGTTGAAGATGCTATCCTTCCTCCATTGCATGCTTTTAGCCCCTTTATCAAAAATAAGATAGTTGTAGTTTTGTGGATTGGTTACTGTGTCCTCTATTCTGTACCATTGGTCCACCCGCCTGTTTTGGTACCAGTACCATGCTGTTTTTGTTACTATTGCTCTGTAGTATAGTTTGAAGTCTGGTATCGCTATACCGCCTGATTCACACTTCCTGCTTAGTATTGTTTTTGCTATTCTGGGTCTTTTATTATTCCATATGAATTTCATGATTCTTTTATCGATTTCTACAAGATATGCTGTTGGGATTTTGATTGGCAGAGGGAAATTTCTTGATTCTACACAAACTAATTTTTGCACGAGTATTATAAATCATGTAATTATGATTTACAGTCACACTAATGTAAATCTAACAAAAATTCCTTGACCAAATTTCCTATTGCTTCTGCAATATGAAATTTATTCCTGATGCGATTTTTCTATCAATATGTATTTACCAGTACAATGGTTCTTCAATCCCCCACCAAACTAAACTCCTCAAGGGAACATTGGCATTTGTACAAGTTAAAAAATATCAACATAATTCTCTTAAAATAATTTTTTCTGAGCAAATTTGCATAAAATAGATTAGGAAACCATTGCTAAGTTTTAACACCACACAACCAAAAATTCAGAGCAAGAATATTGGTTTCACAAAAATCATTTTACCTTGTCACAATATTTATAGATGGCCTCATCCAAGGTGAGACAATTATCATCAGGATAAGTTTTATTAGAAATCCTGTAAAGCAAAAATGTATAATAAAGTAGGTGGATAGTATTTTTAATAAACTCTGGTAAAAACTTAGATTTAACTTTATTAAATTGTATTTCTTGACTGATATGATTTAAACATAACTTCTGTTTTATAAAGCTCTTTCTGCCTCCACTTTTATTAAACTATGAAATATTCAATGAAGGTAGTCTTAATTCCATTTCAGACTGACAGTCAATGTATCGGCAGAACATGAGAATAACTTATTCTCAGAAACTGCCTGTCTTGAAGGCTGAACTTAAAATCCAATTAATAGCTCACACACACACACACACACACACACACACACACACACAAACACACACACTTTTTTTAACCTTAAGTGGAACACCATTTTATAACCCAAGACAAGGTAGCAAGAAACACAGTGGCTTCTTTCTTGGTTATCCATGGATCAAAGCCTAACTAGTTTAAAATGGTGGTATTAGTTCTTCAGCATGGATATCACCTACTGAAAATACCCCATTGTGCAGCGTGTGGTGATGCATGCTTGTAATCACAGCAAATTGGGAGGTTGAGGCAGGAGTATTTATATTTGAAGACAGTCTCAGTGAATTAGTGAGGCCCCCAACAATTTGGTGACATCCTGTCTCAAAACAAAACATAAAACAATAGGGCTGGAGATGTGTCTCTGTGTTCAAGCACCCCTAGGTTTTGTCCCCATTGCAAAGAAGAAAAAAAATCAAAAAGAAGACAGCAAAAGTGAGGCACTAAGCAACTCAGTGAGACCCTGTATCTAAATAAAATAAAAAGTAGGGCTAGGGAAATGGCTCAGTGGGCAAATGCCTCTGAGTTCAATCCCTGGTACCAGAAAAAAAAAAAGAAAAAGAAAACATGAAACCTTAAAAATAATTGAACACTGAATGTTCAAAGTCAAGAAATGAATGTATATGTTGTTATTGGGAATACTTATTATTAATGTATTATAAATACATTTTTTCCTGTATAGATCCCAGTTTATTCAAATCTACATAAACTAGCAAGCACCTATAACCTTTACAGGCCCTCAGATACCCAAGTGGAAATATTGCTAGGAAGACAGAGTACTGGTAATCATACCTGTGTTTCCCTAAATATTATTTAAATATCCTCCTATCTCTGGGATTCCACTCCCCAATCTCTCATCTGCAGGACTCAGAGGGACCCTCTAAACTTTAAATCTACATTTTATGAAGATGCAGATTCTGGATACAAGTTACACTCAAAGGACCAAGAGTCACAGTTCTTTCTGCTTGTGGGAAACAAACTGAATGGAGTCTCAGTCACAGGCCTTAGCATAAACATTTTCCCAACTACCTAACTGAAGCTCTTCGATGACTTTTCCAGTCAATTATTTTCATGATCTACTATATGTGTATGTAAGAAGGACATCAATGAGTTAACAAGAGAAGTAGAGGAGAATGGACACTTGCTATAGGCTGTAGATCCATGTGTCCAACAAATTCTAGTCCCCTGGGTTTTTAGAGTCCCTAAGCCACTCTCACATCTCTAAACTCTGGAGACTTTTCCCAGTGGCTCAAATTATTTTGACATCTTTCAAAAAAACCTTGAATTTTGTCACATCTTCCAGTTAAACAAACAAGAAAATAACAACCTATCTGGACTTCCTTCAAATCCTATTTTTAATAGGCCTTTATAGAGAGCTTCCAATATTCTATGTCCTTAATATCCATTTTGTGTTAGTCAAACTGGTCATAAACCCCAAGGTTTTGGTCGATTTTCTACAACCCTTATTTCTTCTCAACACATTGCTGTTTCTCTTCAGTTTTGCCCTTCCCTTTGTTAGTGTCACTCTGATACTCTATCACTGGGCTTACTTAGTAATCCCAGTCTTATCCACTTTAGTTGGGTTTCTACAGACCCTCTCTAATCTGTTATGAACACATTTACTACACAATGATAATCAGGAAAAGTACTAAGTTAGCATGAAGGAACTTCAGATTGAATCTTATTGCTATTCCTTTCTATATCCACAAAAGTCCCTTTCATATCTATACGTTTCAGGGTCATCATCATGACCATCATTTGGCCAGCATGTCAAATATATATTGAAGGGTGAGAGGGTACATTGATAGGTGAAAATTCCTTAAAATTCTTAAATTCTCTGAGCTTTTGATTCTGTCAATAGGAAAAAAATGAATATTCAATTGACACAATTTTAAAAAAATAAAGAGCACAACAAAAAGTAAAAATAAAAATTCAAGAAAAGACTTTAATCATAGAAAAAGAAAACAAGATTATAAAGAAAAATTCTTCATAAAAGTAAATAGGAAGGAAATTGTAGCTCTTGATTTAATAAGCAGTTTATAAAAACAGAGGTCAAAGATACATGGGGGTAGAATACTGAAGGAAACCAAACTGGGAAATCAGAAAGTAGAGATATCAATTAAAATATTCTCTATATGGAGCCTTAATATATTTAATATAACATGGTTTACACAAAAGTATCCTTAACTTCAAGTAAAATGATTCCTTTCCAGGACTAGCCTGATCTTCTTTATAAAGAAAACACGATACCACAGCTTTGTGATGAACAACAAAAGAAATTTTGTTATCAGTGAAACTGTCAAAAATATCAGGACAAACTCTATACCCAGGCTTCTCAGGTAAATTATGAATCAGAATTAACACACAACTGACTTTGACTTTCTGAATTGATGATACAAATCTGCTTCTTGATTCTAGTACAGCACTGACATCAACCTACACAGTAGGGCAATACAATGAAGTTGTCAGCCAGGCAAGCTTACAGTATAACTACAGGCCTGGTACTTATTAATTGTGGGAATATGGGACAATTAGTCAATTTCTATGAATGAGTGAGAACTGCTTAATTAGCAAATAACAGGTTATAATAGCACAGACATTTTCAAAGTCATTGTGATGACTTTAACAAACAAGTGTTAGATACAATTGTCTATCCTAGACTGGAACACTCAACAAATATTTGTTCCTTTCATCTTTATTCTATAATTAGCTATCATACAATTTTTTTACTCTATAAAATCTTACCTTTTAAAATTGTCATCCATAGACTCTTCATCCACTAATAAAGAAAAGAGTAAAATATGTATTTAATCAACAATAGAAAATATAAAACATTAAAAGTGTAAGAGTCTGATGCTTTTTTATAGAGTATTCCTCTAGGCCCATATATGGAGCCTTTTCTAGAATTAATATTAATTATATTTCTGATAGGAAATTAATGCACTAAGAACTCTTCAGTCCCATACTTTGTACTTTTTAAATGCAAGGAAGATGCATGGGATTTATCAAAATTTGATACCTAAAAGTAAAGGTAAACAGTCCCATGACTGTACTTTTATCTAAAAGTTGCAAGATGGACAGAAAACAATATCATTAGCAGATTCAGGAGCATAGAGATGAAAGTGTCAAACAAATAGCATGATTTTTCTGGACTAATTGCAGTAGGAATAAATATCAGAGAACATTCTTAGGCTGTTATGATACACAATAGCTCCAGATTTTCAGTCAAAACTGCTCAGGTTAAAATGAAACCCTTTACCACAAGGAAGGTGGATGCATGGACAGTGTACTTTGCTGCATGGCAAAACTCAAGAAAACAGACCAGGGATTGGAATGCTTACATAGACATTCCAGGTTAAATTTGAGGAGAGCTAAATAGAAATTGATATGTTTACCCTCACTAATCCTGTTCTGCTGAAGATATTATTCTCTTATTTCCATATGCTTTCTCTCTTATGTGTCATACAAACAAGGCATTACCTCCAATGCGGGCGGTGTGTGTGTGGGGGGGCACTAAAAAGATGACATCCTTGAGAGTTTGTACATTCTGGTGTATACTTTGTTGTCATAGGAAAACTTAGAAGTACTAGAGAGGTAGCAGCAAGTTGTCATGTAGAAATAGCTGATATGAGAAAGTATTAAAGTAAACTATTATGCTTTCAGAATGTGCCAATCATTGTCTCTCTGATGAGAGAAAAAATCCTTTCCAATGCATTTAAATTATGAAACAAAACAATGTGACTCTTTTGGCATTTCCCCCAAGAGAAAATCTACTGATTGGATACAGAATGGAGCTTAATGGTAGTGTGTGGCATAGAATGCATGAATCCTGGGTTCGATCCCTAGAACTGAAATAATATTAGTAATAAAAATAATAAAAAAATAAAAGAATGTCAGTTCTGTTAAAATTAAATAGTTTGATTTCATACTCTTCTCTGAAAATATTAGAATTACTTTTTAAATTATTTGAAGTACATCATTAATTTGTAATGGCAAAAAGTAAAGCATATAGTATGAATTAATCCAAAGGGGTTATACAAAGAAGGGGACATAATTTTAGACAATGTTGGATTTGCTAAATTTAAAGAACTTATGGAATTATTTTACTCAATATACTACCTCAAGCAGATGGCAATGTAATTATTTTTTCTTTGTTTTTATTGGTTCTTTTAATTTAAACATAAGGATTAATTTTGATCAAATTCTACAGCTTTGTTTTTTCTTTTAAATTCAGCCCCCAGTAGATACCCCTTTTCTTCCCCCCTTGCTTTGTTCCCTTTCATCTACTGTACTGAACTGTTATTTATTTATATATTTTTTTAAAAAAAAATTAGTACCTTGGGGATATACATGTTGATGAGATACACTATGGGGCAGTCATAATTGTACATAGCAAATTTCAATGAGATTCTGTTTTAGTCAGATTTTTTATTGCTGTGACTACAGGACCTGACCAGAACAATTATAGTGGGGAAAGAGTTTATTTGAAGGTTGCAGATGTCTCAGTCAATTGACTGCCAACTCCATTCCCTGGGACTCAAGATGAGGCTGAACATCATGGTGGAAGAGTAAGGCATAGGGAAACAGATCACTTGTTGAACAGAAAGCAAAGAGAGACTCTACTCACCAGATATAAAATATCAAAGGCAAACCTCCAATGATGCACATCTTTAGCTGCACTTTACCTGCCTTCAGTTACCACCCAGTTAATCCCATCATGGGATTAATTCACTGATTGGTTTAAGACTCTCTTAGCCCAATCATTTCCCCTCTAAACCTTCTTGCATTATATCATACATGAGTGTTTTGGGGACACCTCACATCCAAACCATCAAAGATTCATTCTGACAACTGAAGAGGAGATAATTCTAATTCATGTTTACTATTCGCTTTCTAGAAAGTTTTCCTACAGAAAGGCTGTAAAATACTTTTTGATGACCACTGTATAAACTATGACTTCTTGAGACTGTCAGATACCACTGAGAAGATTTTATCTGATCCCAGTAGAGTAGGATATTACAGATAGTACTGTGTTGTACAGCATGATCCAATTTTTTTCATTCCTTTTTATTATGTGGCAAATCATTATAGACTTCCTGCTTTTTCTGCATGTAATCCGTATGCCCTCATGTCCTATACTGGTGAACAAAAATTGGAAAACAAGGGCTATAAATGTAGCTCACTCATAGACAATGTGCCTATATCACTTGATGTTATGTATTCAATAACTAGCACCACAAAAGAAAGAAAAACTAAAAAGTATTTTGTAAATGACTACATTTAATTACATTAGAACTTTAATATTTTAAATATACTATACTTTTAAAATATAAGGTTACTCTGGAAAAAAAATATTCCAGATATAATAGAGATCAGTGGTTGGAAGGGGTTACATGTGTGTTGAGGTGATTAGGAAGAGGATAAGGACAATAAAACATTCTGTTTCTGAAGCTACAACTATGAATACATGCTATTATCCATTTTTCTAAAAACCACAGGCTGTATAGCACCAAGAAAGAATCCTAATATAAATTAAATATGTGAGTGATAATAATGTATAAATGTAGGCTCATCATTGGTAGCAAGAGTATGCCCCTTGATAATGGAGGAGGACTGTGAAAGTAAAGTAAGCACAGAAGAAAATATCTCTGTGCCTTCTGTATTTTTCTGTGAATTTAAAAATATGTATTAGGGACCAAGGATATACCTCAGTGGTAGAGCACTTACTTAGATGCATAATGCCCAGGATTGGATTACAGTACTGTACACACAAAAAGTTACTAAATAAAAAAAACCATACTCTCTGAGCTGATCATTAACAGTTAATATATATTATGGCAAGACAGTCACCTCCAAATTGGTGATAAAGATCAAAGCAATAGAATATAGGTATTCTCATAAATTAAAGAAATTGAAAATACACAAATGAATAATTTAATTACATATTTACGCAAGAAAATAGTTTAAAAATGACACAGTATTTCACCTCATTTTAATGAGACAACTCATTTTTAGTCACACAAATAACTAATTTTTATTTACTAAATACATTCAGCTTATAGAAAAAAATGCATTTGCTCTTTGGAGCAATCTCAATTCATATTTTGGGTAGATACTGGAGTTCAGACATTTGCCACATCCCTGGGCACACAGACTATAGTTCTTTCTTTTTTTGAGAGAGAGAGGGAGAGAGAGAGAGAGAGAGAGAGAGAGAGAGAGAGAGAGAGAGAGAAGAGAGAGAGAGAGAGAGAATTTTAATATTTATTTTTTATTTTTTTTTAGTTTTTGGGGGACACAACATCTTTGTATGTGGTGCTGAGGATCGAACCCGGGCAGCACACATACCAGGAGAGAGCGCTACCACTTGAGCCACATCTCCAGCCCACACAGACTATAGTTCTACAGGCAGAATATATGACTTTCTGGCACAACCCTCATAATGCCAAAGTTCTGCAGGTATAAAGGGCTTGCTGCTATGCAGGCATTGACCATTGCCCTGGGCACAGACTAGGACAGTGTGTGCACATACAACTCATGTAAAATAAATTCTTGACTAGATTTTGCTTTGTGTTTCTTTCTTTTTAATTATTACTTTGTCATTTTGTTTCATTATTTTTATCTTATTGTCATAATTTAATAGAATTTTAAAAATTTTCTTCCAATTTCTCATTCTTTCTTTTTGTAAAATAATTTTTACTTTTATGAACCTTTAACAATTTAGTGGAAAAGAACATGGCCGCCGGCGAAGAGGCAGCACATTCAATGCGTCTGTGGTAAGGGGATCAGAGAGACTCATTAATACACCCACAGGCGTCAGGCTGAGAAACTTCAAGCAAAATTCCACTGAAAGGAGACCTACCGGGAACTAGTAAGTTTAATTGGAGGTGTCTGCTTGTCACAGACTACTGAATCTCGGCAACGCAGATCAGGGGCACAGCCCCTCCAGCAGCCTCCAAATGGCTGCTGCTCACTCGTAGCAGCAATCTTAGGAGCGGGCGTGGCCTGCCTGGGCCCACACCGGCCCGGCTCTGTGATCCACCACCGGGCCGCTGCCGGGTGGCTGCAGCGAACGTAGGAGCAGACATTGACCACCTGGGCCCCCGCCGCCCGGTTCTGTGAATCGCAGCCAGCCGCTGCTCACACGTAGCAGCAATCTAAGGAGTCGGCGGGCATGTCTGGGCCCACACCAGCCTGGCTCTGTGAACCGCTGCTGGCCGCTGCCAGACGAGCGGCCCACACGGTGCACCGAGCTTAGGAGCGGGAGTGGCCTGCCTGGGCCCACACCGGCCAGGCTCCGTGATCCACCACCGGCCGCTGCCGGGTGGTTGCAGTCCATACGTCACAGCGAACGTAGGAGCAGACATTGACCGCCTGGGCCCCCGCCACCCAGCTCTGTGAACTGCCGTCGCCCACACGCTACAGCAAACCTAGGAACGGGCGCTGCCTGCCAGGGCCCACGCCCGCCGCGGCTTTGTGAACCGCCGCTGGCTGGCGCCAAACAGCCGCTGCCTGCAACCTTGCAGTGAGTGGGAGAGCGGGCGCTGCCTGCTCGGCACCGGCCGGCCCGACTCTGTGAACCTCCTCTGGTGGTTTGGAGCTACAGACGACCACCCCCCACCTGCCAGCCCAGTGCTGCAAACGACCCCTGACCAGCTCTGGGAAAGGCCCCGCCCACAGCAGGAGTGGAGACTCGCCCAGTCCGGGAGGAAGAACTGCTGCACAGTGATTGACTCCCGCCTACTGAGAGGAGAGACTTGGCCCCAGGGGGAAAATATCAAAGACACAACAATTTCACCAAGCAGAAAGAAACGCCAGCAGTATGAAACGACAAGGAAAGAAAGGACCACAGGCAATGCAGGTCAACTCAACTTTAGAAGAGGTAATAGCTGCAACAGATGGAATGTCAGATAGAGAGCTCAGGACATACATGCTTCAGATGATCTGGAGTCTCAAGGAAGACATGAGACAGCAAAATCAGACAATGAAAGATCACATTGACAAACAAATCCAGGAAGTAAAAGATCAATTTCACAGGGAGATAGAGGTAATAAAAAACAAACAAATAGAAATACTAGAAATGCAGGAAACAATAAACCAACTTAAAAACTCAATTGAGAATACTACCAGCAGAGTGGATCACTTAGAAGATAGAACATCAGACAATGAAGACAGAGTATTTCAACATGAAAAGAACATAGATAGCTCAGCAAGTCTACTAAGAAACCATGAGCAGAACATTCAAGAGCTATGGGATAATATCAAAAGACCAAACTTAAGAGTCATGGGGATACAGGAAGGCACAGAGCTCCAAACCAAAGGATTAAGTAATCTATTCAGTGAAATAATACAAGAAAACTTCCCAGACTTGAAGAATGAGACAGAATCCCAAATCCTAGAAGCCTACAGGACGCCGAATGTGCAAAATCATAAGAGATCCACACCTAGACACATTATAATGAAGATGTCCAACATACAGAATAAGGAGAGAATTTTAAAAGCTACAAGGGAAAGGAAGCAGATTACATTTAGGGGTAAACCAATCAGAATAACAGCTGATCTCTCAACACAGACTCTAAAAGCTAGAAGATCCTGGAATAACATATTTCAAACGCTTAAAGAAAATGGATTCCAACCAAGAATCTTGTATCCGGCGAAATTAAGCTTCAGGTTAGAAGATGAAATTAAAACCTTCCACGATAAACAAAAGTTAAAAGAATTCGCAGCTAGAAAACCATCTCTTCAAAAAATCCTTGGCAAAACATTACAGGAAGAGGAAATGGAAAATAACATGGATAACCAACAATGGGAGGTAGGACAGTAAAGGGGGGAAAGTAGTCAAAGAGGATAACAAATCAGGTTTAGTAACATCAATAAACAAATATGGATAGAAGAACAAACCATATCTCAATAATAACCCTTAATGTTAATGGCTTAAACTCACCAATTAAGAGACACAGGCTAGTAGAATGGATCACAAAAGAAGACCCAACAATATGCTGTCTACAGGAGACGCATTTGATAGGAAAAGATGTACATAGACTGAAGGTGAAAGGTTGGGAAAAATCATATCACTCATATGGACCACGGAAACAAGCAGGAGTGTCCATACTCATATCTAATAAAATAGATTTCAAGCCAAAGCTAATCAAAAGGGATAAAGAAGGACACTTCATACTGCTCAAGGGAACCATACACCAACAAGACATAACAATCATAAATATATATGCCCCAAATAATGGTGCAGCCGTGTTCATCAAGCAAACTCTTCTCAAGTTCAAGAGTCTAATAGACCACCATACAGTAATCATGGGAGACTTCAACACACCTCTCTCACCACTGGACAGATCTTCCAAACAAAAGTTAAATAAGGAAACTATAGAACTCAATAACACAATTAACAACCTAGACTTAATTGACATATATAGACTATACCACCCAACATCAAGTAGCTACACTTTTTTCTCAGCAGCACATGGAACCTTCTCAAAAATAGACCATATACTATGTCACAGGGCAACTCTTAGACAATACAAAGAGGTAGAGATAATACCATGCATCTTGTCTGATCATAATGGAATGAAACTGAAAATCAATGATAAAAGAAGAAAGGAAAAATCAAACATCACCTGGAGAATGAACAATAGGTTGCTGAGTGATCAATGGGTTTTAGAAGACATCAAGGAGGAAATTAAAAAATTCCTAGAGTTAAATGAAAACACAGACACAACATATCGAAATCTATGGGACACATTGAAAGCAGTTCTAAGAGGAAAATTCATTGCTTGGAGTTCATTCCTCAAAAAAAGAAAAAACCAACAAATAAATGATCTCATACTTCATCTCAAAATCCTAGAAAAAGAAGAGCAAAACAACAGCAAAAGAAGTAGAAGGCAAGAAATAATTAAAATCAGAGCTGAAATTAATGAAATTGAAACAAAAGAAACAATTGAAAAAATTGACAAAACTAAAAGCTGGTTCTTTGAAAAAATAAATAAAATTGACAGACCCTTAGCCATGCTAACAAAGAGAAGAAGAGAGAGAACCCAAATTACTAGCATACGGGATGAAAAAGGCAATATCACAACAGACACTTCAGAAATACAGAAGATAATCAGAAATTACTTTGAATCCTTATACTCCAATAAAATAGAAGATAGTGAAGGCATAGATAAATTCCTTGAGTCTTATGATCTGCCCAGATTGAGCCAGGAGGATATAGACAACCTAAACAGACCAATAACAATAGAGGAAATAGAAGAAACCATCAAAAGACTACCAACTAAGAAAAGCCCAGGACCGGAAGGGTATACAGCAGAGTTTTACAAAACCTTTAAAGAGGAACTAACACCAATACTTTTCAAGCTATTTCAGGAAATAGAAAAAGAGGGAGAACTTCCAAATTCGTTCTACGAGGCCAACATCACCCTGATTCCGAAACCAGACAAAGACACTTCAAAGAAAGAAAACTACAGACCAATATCTCTAATGAACCTTGATGCAAAAATCCTCAATAAAATTCTGGCGAATCGGATTCAAATACATATCAAAAAAATTATACACCATGATCAAGTAGGATTCATCCCTGGTATGCAAGGTTGGTTCAATATACGGAAATCAATAAATGTTATCCACCACATCAATAGACTTAAAAATAAGAACCATATGATCATCTCGATAGATGCAGAAAAAGCTTTCGACAAAGTACAGCATCCCTTTATGTTCAAAACTCTAGAAAAATTAGGGATAACTGGATCATACCTCAACATTGTAAAAGCAATCTATGATAAGCCACAGGCCAGCATCATTCTGAATGGAGAAAAATTGAAGGCATTCCCTCTAAGATCTGGTACAAGACAGGGATGCCCTCTCTCACCACTTCTGTTCAACATAGTCCTCGAAACACTGGCCAGAGCAATTAGGCAGACGAAAGAAATTAAAGGCATAAAAATAGGAAAAGAAGAACTTAAATTATCACTATTTGCAGATGATATGATTCTATACCTAGCAGACCCAAAAGGGTCTACAAAGAAGCTATTAGAGCTAATAAATGAATTCAGCAAAGTGGCAGGATATAAGATCAACACGCATAAATCAAAGGCATTCCTGTATATCAGCGACAAAGCCTCTGAAACGGAAATGAGGACAACTACTCCATTCACAATATCCCCCCAAAAAATAAAATACTTGGGAATCAACCTAACAAAAGAGGTGAAAGATTTATACAATGAGAATTACAGAACCCTAAAGAAAGACATAGAAGAAGACCTTAGAAGATGGAAAAATATACCCTGCTCATGGATAGGCAGAACTAACATCATCAAAATGGCGATATTACCAAAAGTTCTCTATAAGTTCAATGCAATGCCAATCAAAATCCCAACAGCATTTCTTGTAGAAATCGATAAAAGAATCATGAAATTCATATGGAATAATAAAAGACCCAGAATAGCAAAAACAATACTAAGCAGGAAGTGTGAATCAGGCGGTATAGCGATACCAGACTTCAAACTATACTACAGAGCAATAGTAAAAGAAACAGCATGGTACTGGTACCAAAACAGGCGGGTGGACCAATGGTACAGAATAGAGGACACAGTAACCAATCCACAAAACTACAACTATCTTATTTTTGATAAAGGGGCTAAAAGCATGCAATGGAGGAAGGATAGCATCTTCAACAAATGGTGCTGGGAAAACTGGAAATCCATTTGCACCAAAATGAATCTGAATCCCTATCTCTCGCCATGCACAAAAGTTAACTCAAAATGGATCAAGGAGCTTGATATTAAATCAGAGACATGGCATCTGATAGAAGAAAGAGTCGGTTATGATCTACACGCAGTGGGATCGGGCTCCAAATTCCTCAATAGGACACCCATAGCGCTAGAGTTAACAAATAGAATCAACAAATGGGACTTACTCAAACTAAAAAGTTTTTTCTCAGCAAAAGAAACAATAAGAGAGATAAACAGGGAGCCTACATCCTGGGAACAAATCTTTACTCCACACACTTCAGATAGAGCCCTAATAACCAGAATATACAAAGAACTCAAAAAATTAGACAATAAGATAACAAATAACCCAATCAATAAATGGGCCAAGGACCTGAACAGACACTTCTCAGAGGAGGACATACAATCAATCAACAAGTACATGAAAAAATGCTCACCATCGCTACCAGTCAGAGAAATGCAAATCAAAACTACCCTAAGATACCATCTCACTCCAGTAAGACTGGCAGCCATTAGGAAGTCAAACAACAATAAGTGCTGGAGAGGATGCGGGGAAAAGGGCACTCTTGTTCATTGCTGGTGGGACTGCAAATTGGTGCAGCCAATTTGGAAAGCAGTATGGAGATTTCTTGGAAAGCTGGGAATGGAACCACCATTTGACCCAGCTATTCCCCTTCTGGGTCTATTCCCTAAAGCCCTAACAAGAGCATGCTACAGGGACACTGCTACATCGATGTTCATAGCAGCTCAATTCACGATAGCAAGACTGTGGAACCAGCCTAGATGCCCTTCAATAGATGAATGGATAAAAAAAATGTGGCATTTATATACTATGGAGTATTACTCTGCATTAAAAAATGACAAAATCATAGAATTTGGAGGGAAATGGATGGCATTAGAGCAGATTATGCTAAGTGAAGCTAGTCAATCTTTAAAAAACAAATACCAAATGACTCCTTTGATATAAGGGGAGTAAACAAGGACAGGGTAGGGACGAAGAGCTTGAGAAGAAGATTTACATTAAACAGGGATGAGAGGTGGGAGGGAAAGGGAGTGAGAAGGGAAATTGCATGGAAATGGAAGGCGAACCTCAGGGTTATACAAAATGTCATATAAGAGGAAAGGAGGGGCAAGACAAGATAATTCAAATGGAAGAAATGATTTACAGTAGAAGGGGTAGAGAGAGAAAAGGGGAGGGGAGGGGAGGGGAGGGGTATAGTAGAGAATAGGACAGACAGCAGAATACATCAGACACTAGAAAGGCAATATGTCAATCAATGGAAGGGAAACTGATGTGATACAGCAATTTGTAAAAGGGGTAAAAGCGGGAGTTCATAATCCACGTGAATCAACCGTGTAATATGATGTATTAAGAACTATGTAATGTTATGAACGACCAATAAAAAAAAAAAACAATTTAGTGGATCCTAAATATTTTATCCCTTTCTTCTCTGTTGTTACTGGTATCCTTTTTTTCTTGTTGATTGTTTCTGTATACCTATATCTAGTTTTCCTTCATGCTGTATTATTGTTGTTTGTCTTCTTCCATCTGCATTGGGGATCCAGCCCCATTCCTTGAACACATTGGCAGGTACTTTGCAACTTCTAAAACCCACAGCAAAGGTAAGAAAAAATGCATCTTACTTTCCACCAAAGACATACATTCCCACTTATAACTTGACAGGTACTTCAAGTCAAATAACAGGGTAAATAAAAGCCCCCAGCTGACATGTACCCATGTAGGTATGGATCGAATGTACTATAATCCAGTGTCTGGCAGCCACCCTCATAGCATGAGCAGAGAGAGGTGAAACAACTCTGTTTACAGAGTTGTGCAAGTATGAAGTCTGCACCAAGCAGCACCTCAGCCAAGGTTGTTGGAGGCCATGACCAAGTCAAGATGGCACCTGGCAGTTTGCCAGGAGGAGTGGCTTGTAAAGCAGTGCCACTGAGCCATCAAGATGGTGGGGACTCCTTATTGGCTGATTGCTGTATCTGTAGGGGAGCAATGCTATGATTGGATGATGTTGATTGGGTAATGCTTTATGTAAATCAGTTAGATATAT